>NW_023995162.1:0-142261 GCF_015586225.1 Lucilia sericata | reverse complement strand
TTGCTGAGCTTTTACTTTTAGGCTTAAATATGCGAATATAAAAGCGTTATGTTAAAGCTAAAAGTCATCGATAAAAGCTAATGATTGAACCTAATAGTTTTAAACATAAAAGCTTTATTTGGTCTTTATTTACGTTTACATTATTGGATGAACTTTTACTTTAAAAGTTCCCAAGCTTTAAGCTTAACTTGTTAATAAATGGTATATACTTAAAAGGCTCTTGAGAAGAGCTGTTTAAAGCTAAGCTTAACACTTAAAACTTTTGAAACTTAAAAGCTAACTTTGCCTTTATAAAGGTTTCCATTACAAGCAGAACTTTCATTTTGAAAGACAGAAAGTTTAAAGCTTAACTTGTTAATAAATGGTCTACAATTGAGCTTTAATATACCTACATACAAGATATGTGATTAAAGCTATGTTTTGATTCTTAAAAGCTCCCGAAAAACAACTAAATTTAGACATAAACATTGAAACATACAAGTTTTGGAACTTTAAAGCTTAACTTTAACTAGAAATGTTTCATCTATAGTATAAGCTTAACTTACACTCTCCGTATCATAGGTTTTAAAGTTGAACTTGAAAGAAAGATTATGTTTAAAGCTAAACTTTGACTATTGAAAAGTTTTCAAGAAAAGCTATTGAAACTCGAAGCTTTCTACTAATATATTTTTGTGTTTTAGCTTCTAGTTGACATTGCTCTTCACGATTTGGAGATTGAAGTTTATTTAAAGGATATTTTGCCTCATATTGATGTACATTTGGTACAGTATCATGGACGTAAACTAATCAATGGTACTTTTACCTTTGCACAAGCCATACGTAAGCTACCCTTACAATTTGCCTTAAATTTTGAGAAACCAGATAAAACACAACTTCATGCAGTGGAATTCAAAGCCGATGCCTGTGAGATTTTTTAAAGGAGCCTTAAACAAACAAACTATACCCAAGTTGGTGCTTAAAGAGTTAAGTAAACAGACAAGATTTCCGCTAAAATGTCCCATAGAAAAGGTAAGAGAAACATATAGAACAGTTCTATGAATTATTTGAGTGAAAAACTTAAAATAAATTTCTAATTTTGCACGATTCTTTGTAATAAATTTTTAATTTTTTTTGATTTTTTTTTTCGTAGAATAAAACTTATGGTTTGGATAACTTCGAGGTCAATAGTCAACATTTTCCTTTGCCAAATTTAAAATTTCAAGTTGTATTTACTTTATTCACGGCCGATTCAAAACAGAAAATACTTGATGTACGTGTTAAGGGTGCCACCAAACGTTATAGAAAATTATGTTTGAAATTTAAATAAAATTCAACAAATTTTCATTGAAATGTCAAGGAAAATCAATATTAAATACACAAATATTTTAATTATTTATTTTCTTTAAATTTCCTGTAAATATTCACTGATGTAAATTCTATTTGAGAAAATAATTTATATGGCGTATTTTCTGGTTAATTTTTAATTAAAAAAAATTATTCAATTTATTGCACTTAACATTTCAAATAAGTACGAAATGCATTTTTAAAATATTTCAAATTCCTTTTCGACAAACAAAAAATCTTAATCAAGGTTATTTAATTTATTTACTCATCATTAGCAATAGCAGCCACCAAATTTATAGAATTAAGCATTTATATTTCTGGTATCTGGTACTTAAGGAATTTTTGTTTTGTTTTCTTTGTTAAACAATTTTTAAACGTTGCATTATTTTGTTTACTTTAGTTTTATTTTGTTAAATATGTATAAAAAATTTATTGTTTATGACTTATAAAAGATTAAATAAAAATAAGTATTTCATTAGCACTTTATATACAAATACATATATATATTTCAAATGCTATTGCACACAATCAGATGTTAAAAAATACTTTCTTTGTATAATAATAAATACTTTATAAGTGGTTGTTTACTTTACAGAAGGAAGTTAATAAATTGATTTATAAATATTGTTGTTATTAGCTATGTATACTTATGTAAATATAATCTTCTAAATGCACATTTGATTTTAAAAGAAAATAAACTGTTAAGAGCAATTGATAGCAAAGCACACATTATGATTCTTAAATTAGAATACTAGAAGTTTTAAACTATGCCAGGCTAGTCATATAGAGTAGTCTATTGAGCAAAGTATAGTCTGGCTTATAGATAAGACTATAGTCTAGAATATACAGCAGACTATAGTCTGGACTACAGAGCGGAGTGGACTATACTCTAGCTAAAGCAGATTTTCTGTAATATATTGTCTGACCTATGGAGCATAAACTGCCCTATATAGTAGACTATAGTCTGACCTACAGAGTAAACTCTATAGTCTAGTCTATAGTCTAGTCTATAATCTAGTCTATAGTCTAGTCTATAGTCTAGTCTATAGTCTAGTCTATAGCCTAGTCTATAGTCTAGTCTATAGTCTAGTCTATAGTTTAGTCTATAGTTAGTCTATAGTCTATCTTAGTCTAGTCTATAGTCTAGTCTATAGTCTAGTCTATAGTCTAGTATATAGTCTAGTCTATAGTCTAGTCTATAGTCTAGTCTATAGTCTAGTCTATAGTCTAGTCTATAGTCTAGTCTATAGTCTAGTCTATAGTCTAGTCTATAGTCTAGTCTATAGTCTAGTCTATAGTCTAGTCTTAGTCTTAGTCTAGTCTATAGTCTAGTCTAGTCTAGTCTATAGTCTAGTCTATAGTCTAGTCTATAGTCTAGTCTATTCTAGTCTATAGTCTAGTCTATAGTCTAGTCTATAGTCTAGTCTATAGTCTAGTCTATAGTCTAGTCTATAGTCTAGTCTATAGTCTATTCTAGTCTAGTCTATAGTCTAGTCCTATAGTCTAGTCTATAGTCTAGTCTATAGTCTAGTCTATAGTCTAGTCTATAGTCTAGTCTATAGTCTAGTCTATAGTCTAGTCTATAGTCTAGTCTATAGTCTAGTCTATAGTCTAGTCTATAGTCTAGTCTATAGTCTAGTCTATAGTCTAGTCTATAGTCTAGTCTATAGTCTAGTCTATAGTCTAGTCTATAGTCTAGTCTATAGTCTAGTCTATAGTCTAGTCTATAGTCTAGTCTATAGTCTAGTCTATAGTCTAGTCTATAGTCTAGTCTATAGTCTAGTCTATAGTCTAGTCTATAGTCTAGTCTATAGTCTAGTCTATAGTCTAGTCTATAGTCTAGTCTATAGTCTAGTCTATAGTCTAGTCTATAGTCTAGTCTATAGTCTAGTCTATAGTCCTAGTCTATAGTCTAGTCTATAGTCTAGTCTATAGTCTAGTCTATAGTCTAGTCTATAGTCTAGTCTATAGTCTAGTCTATAGTCTAGTCTATAGTCTAGTCTATAGTCTAGTCTATAGTCTAGTCTATAGTCTAGTCTATAGTCTAGTCTATAGTCTAGTCTATAGTCTAGTCTATAGTCTAGTCTATAGTCTAGTCTATAGTCTAGTCTATAGTCTAGTCTATAGTCTAGTCTAGTCTATAGTCTAGTCTATAGTCTAGTCTATAGTATAGTCTATAGTCTAGTCTATAGTCTAGTCTATAGTCTAGTCTATAGTCTAGTCTGTAGTCTAGTCTATAGTCTAGTCTATAGTCTAGTCTATAGTCTAGTCTATAGTCTAGTCTATAGTCTAGTCTATAGTCTAGTCTATAGTCTAGTCTATAGTCTAGTCTATAGTCTAGTCTAGTCTAGTCTATAGTCTAGTCTAGTCTAGTCTAGTCTAGTCTATAGTCTAGTCTATGGTTTAGTTTATGGTATAGTCTATAGTTTAGTTTGTGGTTCAGTATAGTCAAGTCTATATTATTTTATATTATCTAGACCATAGTTCGTTTCATAGACATTAGTCTTTATAGCGTTCAGAATATTGTCAAGACACAATAGTTAGTTCTAAAGTCTGCTCTAATGACAGTCTTTAGTCTGGACTATAGTATACACCGCAGTATACTAAATAATAAAAATCTGCCTTTTTCTAACCTCAATTTTCCCAATGGGTATTTTATATAACTTCATATTTTCCATAGTCATAAACCACAATAACAGTTAAATAAATATTTACAAAATTTATAAAACATTGTGTAATATTGGCAAATATAAAAGAGATCACTTTCCACTTCTCACTCTAAAAATATACTCACATGTACACGTGTATTATTATGATGTCAAAAATCCCTTATTTACACGTGTAAACATATAAACACATGAATACGTTTACATTGTACTAGACCCGAATTATAAAATGTACAAAATAAATATAATGTTTTTTTTTTTTATGTTTTATAAAGAGTATTATAATTGTGGCAGCAATTGTTGTTGCTGCTGCCAATGTTGCATGGTGTTGACTGCAACTAGTGTCAATATGCAATTAACACATTAAATACCAACATGTAAATATTGATTTTACCATCTAGTTACATAACTATTTATTACAGACAATAATAAACGTGTTGCGGGAGAAAAGCCAGCGATTTTAAATGTGGACCAAGAGTAATTGAAATAAATATTAGAATTTTGTATTGGAGGGTTAAAAATAAATTGGAAATTTTGTCATTACAATAGTGTTGAGTTAGTTGTACTAGGAATATTTTTGCTATAAATTTATAAAATAAATATTAAAGTTTTTAATGTTTATTTTTAAGTTGCTGCAGGGCTACAATATTACAAACAATTTAATTTTAATAGAAAATTTTAAAATCTATCTATCTATCTATATATATAAAAATTAATGTGTGTTTGTTTGTATATTTATATGTTTGTATGTTTGAACGTTATAGACTACTAAACGGCTGAATCGATTTTATTCAAATTTTCACAGCGTATTCCTGTATGTCTGGAATAGGTAATAGGCTACTTTTATTTTGAAATTCCAAGTGGGCGAGGAGCCACGCCTATATTAAGAAAATATTAAATCCGAATATTTTAGATAAACAGTAACAGTAGCAAAGCACACTAGGTATAGCCAGTATGTTATAAAACACACACACTCTTCGCATTGAGTAAATTAATTAATTTAATTTAAAATTGTTTTTGTTTAACCATTTTAATGTGTTTTATTTTAATTGAAAAAATATTTTGTGCAATTAATTAAATTCGAAGTATTTTGGAGAGTTTGACTTAAAAAAAAAAAAAAAAAAAAAAAGCGTGGTTGCAAAAAGCTTAGATTTCAATTGTTTACAACAAGTAAACAAATGTCTACAAAACGTGCAAGCAGTGTAGACTATAGACTAAACTCTAGACTAGACTATAGACAAGACTATGGACTAGACTCTAAACTAGACTATAGACTAGACTATAGACTAGACTATAGACTAGACTATAGACTAGACTATAGACTAGACTATAGACTAGACTATAGACTAGACTATAGACTAGACTATAGACTAGACTATAGACTAGACTATAGACTAGACTATAGACTAGACTATAGACTAGACTATAGACTAGACTATAGACTAGACTATAGACTAGACTATAGACTAGACTATAGACTAGACTATAGACTAGACTATAGACTAGACTATAGACTAGACTATAGACTAGACTATAGACTAGACTATAGACTAGACTATAGACTAGACTATAGACTAGACTATAGACTAGACTATAGACTAGACTATAGACTAGACTATAGACTAGACTATAGACTAGACTATAGACTAGACTATAGACTAGACTATAGACTAGACTATAGACTAGACTATAGACTAGACTATAGACTAGACTATAGACTAGACTATAGACTAGACTATAGACTAGACTATAGACTAGACTATAGACTAGACTATAGACTAGACTATAGACTAGACTATAGACTAGACTATAGACTAGACTATAGACTAGACTATAGACTAGACTATAGACTAGACTATAGACTAGACTATAGACTAGACTATAGACTAGACTATAGACTAGACTAGAGACTATATAGACTAGACTATAGACTAGACTATAGACTAGACTATAGACTAGACTATAGACTAGACTATAGACTAGACTATAGACTAGACTATAGACTAGACTATAGACTAGACTATAGACTAGACTATAGACTAGACTATAGACTAGACTATAGACTAGACTATAGACTAGACTATAGACTAGACTATAGACTAGACTATAGACTAGACTATAGACTAGACTATAGACTAGACTATAGACTAGACTATAGACTAGACTATAGACTAGACTATAGACTAGACTATAGACTAGACTAGACTAGACTATAGACTAGACTATAGACTAGACTATAGACTAGACTATAGACTAGACTATAGACTAGACTATAGACTAGACTATAGACTAGACTATAGACTAGACTAGACTACTAGACTAGACTAGACTATAGACTAGACTATAGACTAGACTATAGACTAGACTATAGACCAGACTGTAAACCAGACTATAGACTAGGCTATAGAGTGGACTATGTTATAGAACAGTCTACAGTCCGGACCATAGATTAAATTATAGTAGAAAATAAGCACTTAACTGTAGTATTGATTATAAATTTAACCATAGTTTGAACAATACTTACACTACAGTCTGCACCATAGATTAGACTATAATCCGACTATAGATTAGATGATAGTGTAGGCTATAGACTAGATTATAGACTAGAATATAGTCTAGATTATAGACTAGACTATAGACTAGACTATAGACTAGGCTAGGCTATAGACTAGACTATAGACAAGACTAGACTAGACTATAGACTAGACTATAGACTAGACTATAGACTAGACTATAGACTAGACTATAGACTAGACTATAGACTAGACTATAGACTAGACTATAGACTAGACTATAGACTAGACTATAGACTAGACTATAGACTAGACTATAGACTAGACTATAGACTACTAGACTAGACTATAGACTAGACTATAGACTAGACTATAGACTAGACTATAGACTAGACTATAGACTAGACTATAGACTAGACTATAGACTAGACTATAGACTAGACTATAGACTAGACTATAGACTAGACTATAGACTAGACTATAGACTAGACTATAGACTAGACTATAGACTAGACTATAGACTAGACTATAGACTAGACTATAGACTAGACTATAGACTAGACTATAGACTAGACTATAGACTAGACTATAGACTAAACTATAGATTAGACTATAGACTAGACTATAGACTAGACTATAGACTAGACTATAGACTAGACTATGACTAGACTATAGACTAGACTATAGACTATACTTATAGACTAGACTATAGACTAGACTATAGACTAGACTATAGACTAGTCTATAGACAAGACTATAGACTAGACTATAGACTAGACTATAGACTAGACCATAGACTAGACTATAGGCTAGACTATAGGCTAGATCATAGACTAGACTATAGACTAGATTATAGACTAGACTATAGACTAGACGATAGACTAGACTATAGACTAGACTATAGACTAGACTATAGACTAGACTATAGACTAGACTATAGACTAGACTATAGACTAGACTATAGACTAGACTATAGACTAGACTAAAGACTAGACTAAAGAATAGACTATAGGCTAAACTATAGACTAGACTATAGACTAAAGACTGGACTATAGGCTAGACTATAGACTAAACTATAGACTAGACTATAGACTAGACTAAAGACTAGACTAAAGACTAGACTAAAGACTAGACTATAGACTAGACTATAAACTAGACTATAGACTAGACTATAGACTATGCTATAGACTGGACTATGTTATAGAACAGTCTACAGTCCGGACCATAGATTAAATTATAGTAGAAAATAAACAGTTGACTATAGACTAGACTATAGACTAGACTATAGACTAGACTGTAGACTAGACTATAGACTAGATTATAGACTAGACTATAGACTATAGACTAGACTAGACTATAGACTAGACTATAGACTAGACTATAACTAGACTATAGACTAGACTAAAGACTAGACTATAGACTAGACTATAGACTAGACTATAGACTAGACTATAGACTAGACTATAGACTAGACTATAGACTAGACTATAGACTAGACTAAAGACTAACTATAGACTAGACTATAGACTAGACTATAGACTAGACTATAGACTAGACTAAAGACTAGACTATAGACTAGACTATAGACTAGACTATAGACTAGACTATAGACTAGACTATAGACTAGACTATAGACTAGACTATAGACTATACTATAGACTAGACTATAGACTAGACTATATAGACTAGACTATAGACTAGACTATAGACTAGACTATAGACTAGACTATAGACTAGACTATAGACTAGACTATAGACTAGACTATAGACTAGACTAGACTAGACTAGACTATAGACTAGACTATAGACTAGACTATAGACTAGACTATAGACTAGACTATAGACTAGACTATAGACTAGACTATAGACTAGACTATAGACTAGACTATAGACTAGACTATAGACTAGACTATAGACTAGACTATAGACTAGACTATAGACCAGACTGTAAACCAGACTATAGACTAGGCTATAGAGTGGACTATGTTATAGAACAGTCTACAGTCCGGACCATAGATTAAATTATAGTAGAAAATAAGCACTTAACTGTAGTATTGATTATAAACTTAACCATAGTTTGAACAATACTTACACTACAGTCTGCACCATAGATTAGACTATAATCCGGACTATAGATTAGATGATAGTGTAGGCTATAGACTCGACTATAGACTAGATTATAGACTAGAATATAGTCTAGATTATAGACTAGACTATAGACTAGACTATAGACTAGGCTAGGCTAGGCTATAGACTAGACTATAGACAAGACTATAGACTAGACTATAGACTAGACTATAGACTAGACTATAGACTAGACTATAGACTAGACTATAGACTAGACTATAGACTAGACTATAGACTAGACTATAGACTAGACTATAGACTAGACTATAGACTAGACTATAGACTAGACTATAGACTAGACTATAGACTAGACTATAGACTAGACTATAGACTAGACTATAGACTAGACTATAGACTAGACTATAGACTAGACTATAGACTAGACTATAGACTAGACTATAGACTAGAATATAGACTAGACTATAGACTAGACTATAGACTAGACTATAGACTAGACTATAGACTAGACTATAGACTAGACTATAGACTAGACTATAGACTAGACTATAGACTAGACTATAGACTAGACTATAGACTAGACTATAGACTAGACTATAGACTAGACTATAGACTAGACTATAGACTAGACTATAGACTAGACTATAGACTAGACTATAGACTAGACTATAGACTAGACTATAGACTAGACTATAGACTAGACTATAGACTAGACTATAGACTAGACTATAGACTAGACTATAGACTAGACTATAGACTAGACTATAGACTAGACTATAGACTAGACTATAGACTAGACTATAGACTAGACTATAGACTAGACTATAGACTAGACTATAGACTAGACTATAGACTAGACTATAGACTAGACTATAGACTAGACTATAGACTAGACTATAGACTAGACTATAGACTAGACTATAGACTAGACTATAGACTAGACTATAGACTAGACTATAGACTAGACTATAGACTAGACTATAGACTAGACTATAGACTAGACTATAGACTAGACTATAGACTAGACTATAGACTATACTATAGACTAGATTAGACTAGACTATAGACTAGACTATAGACTAGACTATAGACTAGTCTATAGACTAGACTATAGACAAGACTATAGACTAGACTATAGACTAGACTATAGACTAGACCATAGACTAGACTATAGGCTAGATCATAGACTAGACTATAGACTAGATTATAGACTAGACTATAGACTAGACGATAGACTAGACTATAGACTAGACTATAGACTAGACTATAGACTAGACTATAGACTAGACTATAGACTAGACTATAGACTAGACTATAGACTAGACTATAGACTAGACTATAGACTAGACTATAGACTAGACTATAGACTAGACTATTGACTAGACTATAGACTAGACTACAGACTAGACTAAAGACTAGACTAAAGACTAGACTATAGGCTAAACTATAGACTAGACTATAGACTAAAGACTGGACTATAGGCTAGACTATAGACTAAACTATAGACTAGACTATAGACTAGACTAAAGACTAGACTAAAGACTAGACTAAAGACTAGACTATAGACTAGACTATAAACTAGACTATAGACTAGACTATAGACTATGCTATAGACTGGACTATGTTATAGAACAGTCTACAGTCCGGACCATAGATTAAATTATAGTAGAAAATAAACAGTTGACTATAGACTAGACTATAGACTAGACTATAGACTAGACTGTAGACTAGACTATAGACTAGATTATAGACTAGACTATAGACTAGACTAGACTATAGACTAGACTATAGACTAGACTATAGACTAGACTAAAGACTAGACTATAGACTAGACTATAGACTAGACCTTAGACTAGACTATAGACTAGACTATAGACTAGACTATAGACTAGACTATAGACTAGACTATAGACTAGACTATAGACTAGACTATAGACTAGACTATAGACTAGACTATAGACTAGACTAGACTATAGACTAGACTATAGACTAGACTATAGACTAGACTATAGACTAGACTATAGACTAGACTATAGACTAGACTATAGACTAGACTATAGACTAGACTATAGACTAGACTATAGACTAGACTATAGACTAGACTATAGACTAGACTATACTAGACTATAGACTAGACTATAGACTAGACTATAGACTAGACTATAGACTAGACTATAGACTAGACTATAGACTAGACTATAGACTAGACTATAGACTAGACTATACTAGACCAGACTATAAACCAGACTATAGACTAGGCTATAGACTGGACTATGTTATAGAACAGTCTACAGTCCGGACCATAGATTAAATTATAGCAGAAAATAAGCACTTGACTGTAGTATTGATTATAAACTTCACCATAGTTTGAACAATACTTACACTACAGTCTGCACCATAGATTAGACTATAATCCGGACTATAGATTAGATTATAGTGTAGGCTATATTCATAACAATAGGATAGACTCTGGTTTTGGAAAAATATTCACACAAATTCGAATGTTTCTATTATATAAACAAAGCTTATCTTTACAATACCATAGTATATCAGTTGCGGTTGATTTTGGTTATTTAAAACTATTAAAGTTCTTTTAAAAAATTATTGTTTTTTACTAAATAAAAAACACTTAAAAAAAATTAAAAACTTTGTGGTTATAAGTTTTTTTTCTCTTTTATTTAATTTAAATATTTTGCAAACAACAAATTGTAGGTGTTTGTTTGGTCATTCATTTTGCTTGTCAAGTATTATATTTTTTTTCAGAACCTTTGTGTTTTTAACTCATTCTTATACTTATTTGTTAAACAAATTTAATTTTTAAATAAATTAAATGAAATTCTATACAGACTTGTTAATGCAATTTGATGTTAAATTTTTTAAATAAATACTAACATTCTAATAATAATAAATTGAAAACGAAAACAAAAACTGCGCCTGTCAAGAGCCAAATTGTAGTTAAATAAATTATTGGCGCCGCCGTTTATTATTGTTACCCATGTTAAAGCCGGACTTTGTAGCTTTTTAATATTTGTTATTTTTTATAAATTATTTATTTATTTGTTTATTATTAGCGTTTGTGTGGTTTTGATTTGTTGTTTTTTTTTTATTTGTAGATTTGCATTTCAAATCAAGAAATGAAAAATCTGCACATAATTATTCATTTTATTGACGTTTGAGGTTTTGTTTTAATATGTATTTACTGAGCAAATCATTGATAAATGTCCAAAAATTATACATACTTTAAATTTGTTTAACAATATCAATAGCAATTAATGGATTATTATATAAGTCACATGAAAACATGGTTTTGGAAATTCTACACTCGAAAATATGGTTAGTTCACTTCAAATTTAAGATCAGATAAAGATCTATACCTAATTATCCCTACACCACTATAGTGGGGAGGGTATTATACGTTTGTGCTGATGTTTGTAACACACAAAAATATTGGTCCTACACTTTTAAGTATACCGATCGACTCAGAATCACATTTTGAGTCGATTACGACATGTCCGTCCGTCCGTCCGTCCGTCTGTCCGCTGGCTGGCTGGCTGTCCATGTAAACCTTGTGCGCAAGGTACAGGCCGCAATTTTCAAGATAATTTGATGAAATTTGGACCAAACATGTTTTTTGGCACAAGGACAAAGCCTATTGAAAATGGTTGAAATCGGTCCATTATTTCACATAGCCCCCATAAAACCGTACCTCCCGATTTGGGCTTTTTATGCCCTAATTACGTCAAATATGCTATTATCTCTCTAAAAATTGGCACAAATAAGTTTTATATAAGTATAAATGACACTGCAGATTTTCGTAATGATCGGCCCTTATTTGACCCTAGCCCCCATACAAACCCCCCTTCAAAAAATGTCTTAAACGTCTAAAATTGACTTGTAACCATTTGTATCGCAATGAAACTCAACATAATTAACTATTATTTAAAGATACATCCTGTTCCCAAATTTAATGAGGATCGGCCCATGTTTGACCTATACTCCTATATAAAGCCTCATTTAGAAAATTTGTTTTTTATCAATAAATTGCTTAAATACTTTGGAATTAAGGTAAAATTCAACATAAAAGTTTCTTGTGAAAAATAAAAATTTTTTAAATATACTCATGGTGTAGGGTATTATATGGTCGGCCATACCCGACTATACTTTCCTACTTGTTTTACCTTATTTTTGAGATATCCGACTTTTTTAAAACTTACCTGGAAAGAAAAAAAAATATTATTAATTTTAATTATATATTTAGAACTAAACTATTTATATTTATTAATTAATTAACAATAAAATCTACATCCAGACTATAAACTGTTCTATAGTCCAGAATATAGTCCAGACGATAGACTGTTCTATAGTCCACACTATAGACTGTCCTATAGTCCACACTATAGACTGTTCTATAGTCCAGACTATAGACTGTAGTCCAGACTATAGACTGTTCTATAGTCCAGACTACAGACTGTTCTATAGTCCAGACTATAGACTGTTCTATAGTCCAGACTATAGACTGTTCTATAGTCCAGACTATAGACTGTTCTATAGTCCAGACTATAGACTGTTCTATAGTCCAGACTATAGACTGTTCTATAGTCCAGACTATAGACTGTTCTATAGTCCAGACTATAGACTGTTCTATAGTCCAGACTATAGACTGTTCTATAGTCCAGACTATAGACTGTTCTATAGTCCAGACTATAGACTGTTCTATAGTCCAGACTATAGACTGTTCTATAGACCAGACTATAGACTGTTTTATAGTCCAGACTACAGACTGTTCTATAGTCCAGACTATAGACTGTTCTATAGTCCAGACGATAGACTCTTCTATACTCCAAACTGTAGACTGCTTTATAGTCCAAACAATGGATTTCACTCTTTACATGTTTTCATAAATTAAACTCTTTCTCTTGTCAAACCTTCCCAAACAGAATCACTGTATTGTTCTGAAACATTTCAAAAAAAAACTCTTACTGTTTTGATAAATTTCAAACGAAATATTTAATTGGCCTTTTAAATGTTAGAAAAATGTCTTATAATTGACAGTTACTTATTTTTCATTCGCTCTTTTTAAACGCTTTTAAAAATGAAATACATACTTACTTATAACTCATTTTATAAATGTTTAAATTTTTCGTGGTTTTCGAAAAGTTCATGAAAAAAAAAGCTTTAAAAACAATGAACATTTAGTTTAAGGTAAATACGAGTAAATGTGTGTTTTTTATTTGGAGATTGTAGATCTCTTATCTCAGGCTCATGATGATTGTGACGGGTTCATGTTTCTTAAATCGCAATAAGAGTGAATGAAAAAGAAATCCATTGAGTCTGATAAAAATCTTGAATTATTGTTAGAGTGTGGAAATAAACACTAACAGTTAAAAAACAAAATAAATTGTGTTAAACTTTTTAAGTTTATTTATTTGTTTAATGTTTAATTGAAAATAAACAAAAGTTGGTTTTATTTTAAAAGAAGTTTATGTAAGCGAAACGAAAGTAGAGTTTAATGAACTGAGGCATAGTTTTGGAATCATAGCAAAACTAGATTTTCAAAGGTGCTCTATAGTATCGACTTTAAAATGAATTATTGACTGCTCCATAGGGAAAACTATATACTGAGTACTATAGGATTCTCTATAGTGAGGACTATAGAATGCTCTGTAGTCAAGAATATATACTGCTCCATAATCAAGATTATTGGCTGCACTATAATTAAGACTATAGTCTGCTCTATAGTCAAGACTATAGACTGCTCTATAGTGAAGACTATAGACTGCTCTATAGTCAAGGCTATTGACTGCTCTATAGTCAAGACTATTGACTGCTCTATAGTCAAGACTATAGACTGCTATATATTCAAGACTACAGACTGCTCTATAGTCAAGACTATATGCTGCTCTATAGTCAAGACTATAGACTGTTCTTTAGTCAAGACTATAGACTGTTCTATAGTCAAGGTTATAGACTGCTTTATAGTCAATACTATAGACTGCTCTAAAGTCATGACTATAGACTGTTCTATAGTCATGGCTATAGACTGCTCTATAGTGAAGACTATAGAACGCTCTATAGTCGAGACTTTGGACTGCTCTTTAGACAACACTATAGACTGCTCTATAGTCAAGACTATAGACTGCTCTATAGTCAAGACTATAGACTGCTCTATAGTCAAGACTATAGTCTGCTCAATAGTCAAGACTGTAGACTGCTCTATAGTCAAGACTTTAGACTGCTCTATAGTCAAGACTATAGTCTGCTCTATAGTCAAGACTATAGACTGTTCTATAGTCAAGACTATAGACTGTTCTATAGTCAAGACTATAGACTGCTCTATAGTCAAGACTATAGACTGCTCTATAGTCAAGACTATAGACTGCTCTATAGTCAAGGCTTTAGAATGCTCTATAGTCAAGGCTTTAAAATGCTCTGTAGTCTATAGTCAAGACAATAGACTTCTCTATTGTCTAGACTATAGAATGCTCGATAATCTAGATTATTGACGGCTCTATAGTCAGGACTATAGTCAGCTCTATTGTATATATTTTACTTTATAGACTGCTCTATAGTCAAGACTATAGACTGCTCTATAGTCAAGACTATAGAATGCTCTATATTCAAGACTATAGACTGCTCTATAGTCAAGACTATAGACTGCTCTATAGTCAAGACTATTGACTGCTCTATAGTCAAGACTATTGACTGCTCTATAGTCAAGACTATTGACTGCTCTATAGTCAAGACTATTGACTGCTCTATAGTCAGGACTATAGACTGCTCTATCGTCAGATTGCTCTATCGTTAAGACCATAGACTGCTCTATAGCCAAGATTATGGACTGCTCTATAGTCAAGACTATAGACTGCTCTATAATTAAGACTATAAACTGCTCTGTAGTCAAGACGATAGATTGTTCTCTAGTCAAGACTATAGATTGTTCTGTAGTCAAGACTATAGACTGCTTTATAAATAGTCAAGATTATAGACTGCTCTATAGTCAGGACTTTAGACAGCTCTATAGTCAAAACTATAGACTGCTGTATAGTAAAGACTATAGACCGCTCTATAGTCAAGTCGAGAGTCTATACTATAGAGCAGACTATAGTCTATATACTGCTCTATATTCACTACTATAGATGCTCTCTAGTCAAGACTATAGACTGCTCTCTAGTCAAGACTATAGACTACTCTCTAGCCAAGACTATAGACTACTCTATAGTCAAGACTATAGACTGGTCTTTAGTCAAGACTATAGCCTGATTTATAGTGAGAACTATAGACTGCTCTATAGTCAATACTATAGACTGCTCTATAGTCAATATATAGCAATAATAGTATAGCATGTGCTACAGTCAAAACTATAGAGTGCTCTATAGCCAAGAGTTTAGAGTGCTCTGTAGTCAGGCCTATAGACTTCTGTATAACCAAGACTATAGAATGCTAAGTTCCGGTATCCTTAAATATCTATTCCTTAGGGTTCCTTCCCTTGCTCCCACTACTTATTAAGAAAAAAAAACTAGTGACGTCTGCCTTTTAACACATTTCACATTGTACATATCAAACCAATAATTTATAGCAGTTTTGTATAACTTATTTTTTCAGCAAAACTGCACAAAAGGTTTTCAATATTTTGATAAAGTTTTTTTTTTCCGATTTTTTTTTTATTGTTATTGTTTTGATTTTATAGGTTTCTTCTTCAGTTACTGGGCAATCAGCCATTATGTTATATGTATACAGTAGCAAGTTGTTGCTAGTGTAGAACAGTAAAAGTCAAAAGAGTTTTAAATGTCAGTGATTTATTACTGTTACAGTTTGTTTGTGGGTGTATATTATTTCGACTATGTATAAATAAAAAGGCGCTTTAAAATATTTGCAATATTACAAGTAAATATTTAAAATATTTTATTTGAAATTTAATTTTACTTTTTTTCTTAAGTTTTTAACATTAATTTTTTCATATAAAGTCCAAAGTTCTTTTAGAGTCCGGTGACACTTTTATAAAGAAGTCATTAAGCAAAGGTTTCATATGAAATTTTAAAAATGATTTTTTGTTGAATTTGTAGTTTATTTTGCAAGTGGTTTTTTATGATTTTTTTTTTGTTAAATCAGCAATTTTCTTTATTTTTAATTAAACAGCATAAAGTGAAGACGATTTAGTTTTAATGAAATGAATTTTTAAGAAAATTATGGCAGAAGTTTGTTAATAACTTGTAGTTATACAACAACTTACTTTTCAATGACTACTATATACCATCTGCACGACTTTTAAGTACTTTTATAATGACTTATATAAGTATACCAGTGAGTAGGTTGGCGAACTAATGTTGTTTATTAGCGACCTAGGTTCGTATTCTGTGTGAACAAGTTTTTGTGCTTAAAACAAAACAACTTTTTAACTTTCTATTTGTAAGTACTTATTTAAGTAGTTATTTGTAAGCAAGCATAATAAGTTTTAGATTTTAATGTTATTTTTGTTTAAAAAAGCTAATGAATAAGTAATGAACTTTTCCACATTAGTTTTTGCTGGGATTTTTATTACTTTTTAACTGTCAAATTGTTTATTCTTTAACAGATCTTTTCATTTATTTATCTATTAGCTAAGAATGTCTACTTTAACCTTTTTCTTTTGACAGACCTTTAGCTAAACACTTTTTCTAACTCAATATTTATTAATAGCCTTAAACTTTTACTGACAATAAATCCTGTCCCCCTTCTTGCCTTACGTCAGCCTGCCAAACAATTTTCACAGTAAGTAAACTTTTTTCATGATTCACTTAATTTCTTTTAGTTCCCGGGAATTCCCTTTATCTTTGTTCTTGTTTCATTTTCTCTATATAAAGTCATCAGAATGAAATTATTTTCTACTTTCTTTTATTTGCTCAAATGGAGAAAGAGGAACAAAAAAAACTGAAAAGTTTAAATGAATGAATAGCTGGATGACATTTGCATTAAATGCCAAAGCTGGTTGTAAGTAAATTGAATAGCAAACGTCATCACTATGACATCCTTCCTTATGTTTGTTGCTATTCCTTGTTTTTATTATGGTAACTTGAACGGTTCTTTTTCCAGATTAAAAAAAAAATGTTTTTTTTATTAAAACTTCCTTTAAAACATTGCTTCTTCATTTTTGAACTTCCTGCTGAGTAACGGACTCTTTAAACTGGTTGGGAGGGTTGGTTAGTTAGCTGCTTGAAAAAGATTTGTTGGTTTGATGGTAGGGTTGCATGACTGCTGAGTTCGTTACTGCTGCCTTGACTGGCTATTATATAGTAATAATAACAATAATCATCATTCGTCCTTCCGTACATCCTTAATGCATTTGTCATATGGCTCAGACGACAACGAAGACATAAGGCATAAAGTCAATATGATGATGGTGAGTGTACTGTAACTATATTGATGATGGTGGTGATGGTGATTCCCATAAAGGGAATATAAAATAAGCATTAAAAGCATTGTAAATATTTTTAAGCAGTCAAGTGTAATAAATGATAAAAAAATAAGTATGAAATACTGTAGTCTTTTTATATTTTTTGGGGCATATCTTAGTTTTTTTCTTTTACATCTTACAGTTTGTCATTTGTTTAATCGAATTTATTAATATTTAATATAATTTTAAAGAAATTTTGTTTGTTTTATTCAAATAAACCAAGGCTGTCAGGCGGAAAGACTGATAAAACGCTTTAAAAAAATCAAGGATGTTTTTAATATTCAAAGAACACTCTGTTAAAAATGACACTTGAACTAATTCAAATTTGAAAACCGGCAGTTTGGGTCATTAACCCATACACTAGAATTCACCTAACAGAATAGAAGACAATTTTGCTCGCAATAGATTACAAGGGGTCAGTGTGGTAACTAGTAACAGGAAGTCAAAGTTTGCTAACAGGGCAGCTTCGGTCAATTTAGAAAACTACTTTAAATAATTCATGACTTTCCTTACCTATGGTCCCTACTAAAATCTTCAAATCACTTTAAACCGTTTCACGACACGACCACCAACGACTTAAGCTCACTCTTTAAAACTCACCCTTTACTTTAATCTATTGTTTTCAAACAGCCCCCTCTATTGTCAAAAACTCTCAACTTCAGATATTCTCAACAGTTCTGTTAAAAATAACATTAAATTTTAATTGAATACTATACATTTTAATTGTATACATCATCTCATATTTGTAATTATATATTAATTATAATAATTTGTTAGTTAATCATGTCATTATAATTCAATTTGCCATAAAAAAAGTAACAAACACAATAAAAAAACTCATTAACTTAATTGTGTCAAAATAATAAAAAAATACAAAAATATATAAAAAGTGTGATCAATACGATTAAATAAATGCAGTTTGCATACTAAATAAATTCAAAATAACGGATGCTATTAGGGGATATTAAACTTCATGATTACTTAATTGCCAACAAAAGACCTTGAACCCTAAATATTTTATTATGAAAATTTCTATATTATGAAAATATGTTCTGTTCCAGTTCTGTTCTAGTTCTAGTTCTGTTCTAGCTCTATTCTAGTTCTGTTCTAGTTCTGTTCTAGTTCTGTTCTAGTTCTGTTCTAGTTCTATTCTAGTTCTGTTCTAGTTCTGTTCTAGTTCTGTTCTAGTTCTGTTCTAGTTCTGTTCTAGTTCTGTTCTATTCTGTTCTAGTTCTGTCTGTTCTAGTTCTGTCTAGTTCTGTTCTAGTTCTGTTCTAGTTCTGTTCTAGTTCTGTTCTAGTTCTGTTCTAGTTCTGTTCTAGTTCTGTTCTAGTTCTGTTCTAGTTCTGTTCTAGTTCTGTTCTAGTTCTGTTCTAGTTCTAGTTCTAGTTCTGTTCTATTCTAGTTCTGTTCTATTAGTTCTGTTCTAGTTCTGTTCTAGTTCTGTTCTAGTTCTGTTCTAGTTCTGTTCTAGTTCTGTTCTAGTTCTGTTCTAGTTCTGTTCTAGTTCTGTTCTAGTTCTGTTCTAGTTCTGTTCTAGTTCTGTTCTAGTTCTGTTCTAGTTCTGTTCTAGTTCTGTTCTAGTTCTGTTCTAGTTCTGTTCTAGTTCTGTTCTAGTTCTGTTCTAGTTCTGTTCTAGTTCTGTTCTAGTTCTGTTCTAGTTCTGTTCTAGTTCTGTTCTAGTTCTGTTCTAGTTCTGTTCTAGTTCTGTTCTAGTTCTGTTCCAGTTCTGTTCTAGTTCTGTTCTAGTTCTGTTCTATTTCTGTTCTAGTTCTCTTCTAGTTCTGTTCTAGTTCGGTTCTAGTTCTGTTCTAGTTCTGTTCTAGTTCTGTTCTAGTTCTGTTCTAGTTCTGTTCTAGTTCTGTTCTAGTTCTGTTCTAGTTCTGTTCTAGTTCTGTTCTAGTTCTGTTCTAGTTCTGTTCTAGTACTGTTCGACTTATGTTCTAGTTCTGTTCTAGTTTCTGTTCTAGTTCTGTTCTAGTTCTGTTCGAGTTTCTGTTCTAGTTCTGTTCTAGTTCTGTTCTAGTTCTGTTCTAGTTCTGTTCTAGTTCTGTTTCTAGTTTCTGTTCTAGTTCTGTTCTAGTTCTGTTCTAGTTCGTTCTAGTTCTGTTCTAGTTCTGTTTCTAGTTCTGTTCTAGTTCTGTTCTAGTTCGTTCTAGTTCTTCTAGTTCTGTTCTAGTTCGGTTCTAGTTCTGTTTCTAGTTCTGTTCTAGTTCTTGTTTCTAGTTCTGTTCTAGTTCTGTTCTAGTTCTGTTCTAGTTCTGTTCTAGTCTGTTCGACTTATGTTCTAGTACTGTTCGACTTATGTTCTAGTTACTGTTCGAGCTTATGTTCTAGTTCTGTTCTAGTTCTGTTCTAGTTCTGTTCTAGTTCTGTTCTAGTTCTGTTCTAGTTCTGTTCTAGTTCTGTTCTAGTTCTGTTCTAGTTCTGTTCTAGTTCTGTTCTAGTTCTGTTCTAGTTCTGTTCTAGTTCTGTTCTAGTTCTGTTCTAGTTCTGTTCTAGTTTCTGTTCTATTTCTGTTCTAGTTCTGTCTATTTCTGTTCTAGTTCTGTTCTAGTTCTGTTCTAGTCTGTTCTAGTTCTGTTCTAGTTCTGTTCTAGTTCTGTTCTAGTTCTGTTCTAGTTCTGTTCTAGTTCTGTTCTAGTTCTGTTCTAGTTCTGTTCTAGTTCTGTTCTAGTTCTGTTCTAGTTCTGTTCTAGTTCTGTTCTTAGTTCTGTTCTAGTTCTGTTCTAGTTCTTTCTAGTTCTGTAGTTCTTTCTAGTTCTGTTCTAGTTCTGTTCTAGTTCTGTTCTAGTTCTGTTCTAGTTCTGTTCTAGTTCTGTTCTAGTTCTGTTCTAGTTCTGTTCTAGTTCTGTTCTAGTTCTGTTCTAGTTCTGTTCTAGTTCTGTTCTAGTTCTGTTCTAGTTCTGTTCTAGTTCTGTTCTAGTTCTGTTCTAGTTCTGTTCTAGTTCTGTTCTAGTTCTGTTCTAGTTCTGTTCTAGTTCTGTTCTATTCTGTTCTAGTTCTGTTCTAGTTCTGTTCTAGTTCTGTTCTAGTTCTGTTCTATTCTGTTCTAGTTCTGTTAGTTCTGTTCTAGTTCTGTTCTAGTTCTGTTCTAGTTCTGTTCTATTCTGTTCTAGTTCTGTTCTAGTTCTGTTCTAGGTTTCTAGTTTCGTCTAGTTCTGTTCTAGTTTCTGTTTCTAGTTCTGTTCTAGTTCTGTTCTAGTTTCTGTTCTAGTTCTGTTCTAGTTCTTGCTAGTTCTGTTCTAGTTCTGTTCTAGTTCTGTTCTAGTTCTGTTCTAGTTCTGTTCTAGTTCTGTTCTAGTTCTGTTCTAGTTCTGTTCTAGTTCTGTTCTAGTTCTGTTCTAGTTCTGTTCTAGTTCTGTTCTAGTTCTGTTCTAGTTCTGTTCTAGTTCTGTTCTAGTTCTGTTCTAGTTCTGTTCTAGTTCTGTTCTAGTTCTGTTCTAGTCCTGTTCTATTTCTGTTCTAGTTCTGTTCTAGTTCTGTTCTAGTTCTGTTCTAGTTCTGTTCTAGTTCTGTTCTAGTTATGTTCTAGTTCTGTTCTAGTTCTGTTCTAGTTCTGCTCTAGTTCTGTTCTAGTTCTGTTCTAGTTCTGTTCTAGTTCTGTTCTAGTTCTGTTGTAGTTCTGTTTAAGTTCTATTCTAGTTCTGTTCTAGTTCTGTTCTAGTTCTGTTCTAGTTCTGTTCTAGTTCTGTTCTAGTTCTGTTCTAGTTCTGTTCTAGTTCTGTTCTAGTTCTGTTCTGTTCTAGTTCTGTTCTAGTTCTGTTCTAGTTCTGTTCTAGTTCTGTTCTAGTTCTGTTCTAAGTTCTGTTCTAGTTCTGTTCTAGTTCTGTTCTAGTTCTGTTCTAGTTCTGTTCTAGTTCTGTTCTAGTTCTGTTCTAGTTCTGTTCTAGTTCTGTTCTAGTTCGTTCTAGTTCTGTTCTAGTTCTGTTCTAGTTCTGTTCTAGTTCTGTTCTAGTTCTGTTCTAGTTCTGTTCTAGTTCTGTTCTAGTTCTGTTCTAGTTCTGTTCTAGTTCTGTTCTAGTTCTGTTCTAGTTCCTGTTCTAGTTCTGTTCTAGTTCTGTTCTAGTTCTGTTCTAGTTCTGTTCTAGTTCTGTTCTAGTTCTGTTCTAGTTCTGTTCTAGTTCTGTTCTAGTTCTGTTCTAGTTCTGTTCTAGTTCTGTTCTAGTTCTGTTCTAGTTCTGGTTCTAGTTCTGTTCTAGTTCTGTTCTAGTTCTGTTCTAGTTCTGTTCTAGTTCTTTCTAGTTCTGTTCGAGTTCTGTTCTAGTTCTGTTCTAGTTCTGTTCGAGTTTCTGTTCTAGTTCTGTTCTAGTTCTGTTCTAGTACTGTTCTAGTTCTGTTCTAGTTCTGTTCTAGGTTCTGTTCTAGTTTCTGTTCTAGTTCTGTTCTGGTTCTGTTCTAGTTCTGGTTCGAGTTCTTGTGCTAGTTTCTGTTCTAGTTCTGTTCTAGTTCTGTTCTAGTTCTGTTTCTAGTTCTGTTCTAGTTCTGTTCTGTTCTAGTTTCAGTTCTAGTTCAGTTCTAGTTCTGTTCTAGTTCTGTTCTACGTCTGTTCTAGGTTCTGTTCTATTTCTTTCTAGTTCTGTTCTAGCTCTGTTCTAGTTCTGTTCTAGTTCTGTTCTAGTTCTGTTCTAGTTCTGTTTCTAGTTCTGTTCTAGTTCTGTTCTAGTTCTGTTCTAGTTCTGTTCTAGTTCTGTTCTAGTTCTGTTCGGTTCGTTCTAGTTCTGTTCTAGTTCTGTTCTAGTTCTGTTCTAGTTCTGTTCTAGTTCTGTTCTAGTTCTGTTCTAGTTCTGTTCTAGTTCTGTTCTAGTTCTGTTCTAGTTCTGTTCTAGTTCTGTTCTAGTTCTGTTCTAGTTCTGTTCTAGTTCTGTTCTAGTTCTGTTCTGTTCTAGTTCAGTTCTAGTTCTGTTCTAGTTCTGTTCTAGTTCTGTTCTAGTTCTGTTCTAGTTCTGTTCTAGTTCTGTTCTAGTTCTATTCCAGTTCTGTTCTAGTTCTGTTCTAGTTCTGTTCTAGTTCTGTTCTAGTTCTGTTCTAGTTCTGTTCTAGTTCTGTTCTAGTTCTGTTCTAGTTCTGTTCTAATTTTGTTCTAGTTCTGTTCTAGTTCTGTTCTAGTTCTGTTCTAGTTCTGTTCTAGTTCTGTTCTAGTTCTGTTCTAGTTCTGTTCTAGTTCTGTTCTAGTTCTGTTCTAGTTCTGTTCTAGTTCTGTTCTAGTTCTGTTCTAGTTCTGTTCTAGTTCTGTTCTAGTTCTGTTCTAGTTCGGTTCTAGTTCTGTTCTAGTTCTGTTTCTAGTTCTGTTCTAGTTCTGTTCTAGTTCTGTTCTAGTTCTGTTCGAGTTCTGTTCTAGTTCTAGTTCTCGTTCTAGTTCTGTTCTTAGTTCTGTTCTAGTTCTAGTTCTGTTCTAGTTCTGTTCTAGTTCTGTTCTATTCTGTTCTAACTCTGTTCTAGTTCTGTTCTAGTTCTGTTCTAGTTCTGTTCTAGTTCTGTTCTATTTTTGTTCTAGTTCTGTTCTAGTTCTGTCTAGTTCTAGTTCTGTTCTAGTTCTGTTCTAGGGCTGTTCTAGTTCTGTTCTAGTTCTGTTCTAGTTCTGTTCTAGTTCTATTCTAGTTCTGTTCTAGTTCTGTTCTAGTTTCTGTTCTAGTTCTATTTTAATTCTATTCTATCTCTTTTGATGTAGAGTATATTAAGTTCAGTATGAACTTTAATGTTAAACTTTAATAAATATTAGAGATAGAATTGCAAATAATTATGAATCTATTTTTAGTTTCTAATTTTTACTAAATATTAAAAAGGCAAACTAGTAAAACACATAATTCAATTGCGTTTCGAAAATCTCATTAAAAACATTATACTAATATCGCCTGTAAATAAAAAATAATTTCGACAAATATCTAAGAGTTGGAAACTAGTTGCTAAACCGTAGTTTCAAATGGTTTCCATGAAATTTTGGCTAATGATTTTTGTAATATTTTTAAGTACAAAAGACCTTAATAGTTTGGTGAGTTCGTTAAAGAGGACAAAAGTCATAAGAAATTGTTGTAATATATCCTATAACTATTTTTAGCGCGCTTTGATATACGCTGGATAAAGGCCTCTTGTAGCATGATGTCTAAAGCACATCTTGGTTCTTTAACTGCTCCATTAATAGTTGGCGTCGAAATCGTGGCAATTATCTTACTGTTCATGTACAATTTAGTCAAACTATAGAGAGAATTCTATTGGACTTTAGAGTATCAATGCCTTCGGGCATTAATAAAGATATGGAATTGGTAAAATTTCGTTCGGATGGCTGTAGTATGTCTAAACGAAAATCGGCTAATCCAGTGGTGACAGCCTTGACTAAACAATTATTGCAAACGGGAAACTTTTCAGGTGATTGTCCTTTGGAAGCGGTGAGTAAGGGATTGAAATTTTAAATTAGTTTTGAGCTCATTTTGTTAATTTTTTAGAACACTACCTATACAATGGAGAACTTGTCTTTGAATCCGGATTATTTTCCCGGCTACACACCAGAAATGAATTTTTCTGTTAAATTTAGTATGTACTCGGATAAGATACATCTACTGCGGCTAATGCCATGGCAAGTGTTATAAAGAAAAAATAATTTGGTAGAATAAATGATTAAAAATTAGTTATTCATATACTTCTTGTAAAGAGACTCTTTTTTGGAAATCATAAAATATAAAAGTAAAATATAAAAATATAAAAGTTTTCTATAAAAACTTTTTCAATGTTTTTGAGTAGTCTATATAAAGATCGGTACTTTTCCGCTCTTGTCTCGAAGAAGTAATTTTTATTCAGAAAGTTTAGCTCTCTGAAACTCTTTATTTTCTCATACCAAAATAAATGTGTTTCTTTTAAGACTTTCTCAACTATTTGAAAACATTAATAGAATGATCGATACTCTTTCAGTTCTCATCTGATCGAAAATTATTTATTCTCATAGAGCTTTTTGTGAATGAGTATGAACAATTTTGACTGTCAGGAGCATTGAAACCTGGTATCTACGAAGATTTCTCTTACGTTCACACGCGTTCATATTTACTTACGCTCATAGAATTCATTAGTCACTCTCTGACTGAGCTGGACTTAAAACACTCATTGTTAATTTCAAATATGTATAACAAATAGTTTAAAACATTTATAAAAAAATTTGTCAAATCATGTTTTCAAAATATAATTTGGAATCTATTAATGATCCACCTTAGAGGGGAAAACTTCTAAATTTAAAAAAAATAAAACACAACAATTTGTCAGCAATTATAAAACTATTTACAAATTCTAAGCCAGACTTTATAAACAGAACAACAATTAAAATTCAATTGCAATTCTAATATCTAATAAAACACACAAAACTAACGCTAAATTGTTTAATAAACCTAATAACAAAAGCTGGAACTAATATTCAAAATTTAATAAGCACTGAAAATGTCTCTATTGAAGTATTTCGTAATATTCTACTAATTACGCTAAATATAAAAAACAACTACTGTCTGGTAAGTTTTTAAGTAAAAAAGAAGCAAACCTATTAAACTCCTTCCACCCATTACAGCGCTAGTTCTGCTCTAGTTCTGTTCTAGTTCTGTTCTAGTTCTGTTCTAGTTCTGTTCTAGTTCTGTTGTAGTTCTGTTTAAGTTCTATTCTAGTTCTGTTCTAGTTCTGTTCTAGTTCTGTTCTAGTTCTGTTCTAGTTCTGTTCTAGTTCTGTTCTAGTTCTGTTCTAGTTCTGTTCTAGTTCTGTTCTAGTTCTGTTCTAGTTCTGTTCTAGTTCTGTTCTTGTTCTGTTCTAGTTCTGTTCTAGTTCTGTTTCTAACTCTGTTCTAGTTCTGTTCTAGTTCTGTTCTAGTTCTGTTCTAGTTCTGTTCTAGTTCTGTTCTAGTTCTGTTCTAGGTCTGTTCTAGTTCTGTTCTAGTTCTGTTCTAGTTCTGTTCTAGTTCTGTTCTAGTTCTGTTCTAGTTCTGTTCTAGTTCTGTTCTAGTTCTGTTCTAGTTCTGTTCTAGTTCTGTTCTAGTTCTGTTCTAGTTCTGTTCTAGTTATGTTCTAGTCCTGTTCTAGTCCTGTTCTAGTTCTGTTCTAGTTCTGTTCTAGTTCTGTTCTAGTTCTGTTCTAGTTCTGTTCTAGTTCTGTTCTAGTTCTGTTCTAGTTCTGTTCTAGTTCTGTTCTAGTTCTGTTTTAGTTCTGTTCTAGTTCTGTTCTAGTTCTGTTCTAGTTCTGTTCTAGTTCTGTTCTAGTTCTGTTCTAGTTCTGTTCGAGTTCTGTTCTAGTTCTGTTCTAGTTCTGTTCTAGTACTGTTCTAGTTCTGTTCTAGTTCTGTTCTAGTTCTGTTCTAGTTCTGTTCTAGTTCTGTTCTGGTTCTGTTCTAGTTCTGTTCCTAGTTCTGTTCTAGTTCTGTTCTATTCTGTTCTAGTTCTGTTCTAGTTCTGTTCTAGTTCTGTTCTAGTTCTGTTCTAGTTCTGTTCTGTTCTAGTTCAGTTCTAGTTCAGTTCTAGTTCTGTTTCTAGTCTGTTCTACTTCTGTTCTAGTTCTGTTCTAGTTCTATATCGTTCTGTTCTATTCTGTTCTAGTCTGTTCTAGTTCTGTTCCTAGTTCTGTTCTAGTTCTGTTTCTAGCTTGTTCTATTTCTGTTCTAGTTCTGTTCTAGTTCTGTTCTAGTTCTGTTCTAGTTCTGTTTCTAGTTCTGTTCTAGTTCTAGTTCTGTTAGTTCTGTTCTAGTTCTGTTCTAGTTCTTTCTAGTTCTTCAGTTCTGTTCTAGTTCCTGTTCTAGTTCTGTTCTAGTTCTGTTCTAGTTCTGTTCTAGTTCTGTTCTAGGTTCTGTTTCTAGGTTCTGTTCTAGTTCTGTTCTAGTTCTGTTCTAGTTCTGTTCTAGTTCTGTTCTAGTTCGTTCTAGTTCTGTTCTAGTTCTGTTCTAGTTCGGTTCTAGTTCTGTTCTAGTTCTGTTCTAGTTTCGGTCTGTTTCTAGTTCTAGTTCTAGTTCTGTTCTAGTTCTGTTCTAGTTCTGTTCTAGTTCTGTTCTAGTTCTGTTCGAGTTCTGTTCTAGTTCTGTTCAGTTCTGTTCTAGTTCTGTTCTACAGTTCTGTTCTAGTTCTGTTCTAGTTCTGTTCTAGTTCTGTTCTAGTTCTGGTCTAGTTCTGTTCTAGTTCTGTTCTAGTTCTGTTCTAGTTCTGTTCTATTCTAGTGTCTGTTCTTAGTTCTGTTCTAGTTCTGTTCTAGTTCTGTATCTAGTTCTGTTCTAGTTCTGTTCTAGTTCTGTTCTAGTTCTGTTCTAGTTCTGTTCTAGTTCTTTCTAGTTCTGTTTCTAGTTCTGTTCTAGTTCTGTTCTAGTTCTGTTTCTAGTTCTGTTCTAGTTCTTCTAGTTCTGTTCTAGTTCTGTTCTAGTTTCTAGTTCTAGTTCTGTTCTAGTTCTAGTTCTGTTCTAGTTCTGTTCTAGTTCTGTTCTAGTTCTGTTCTAACTCTGTTCTAGTTCTGTTCTAGTTCTGTTCTAGTTCTGTGTCTAGTTCTGTTCTAGTTTGTTCTAGTTCTGTTCTAGTTCTGTTCTAGTTCTAGTTCTGTTCTAGTTCTGTTTCTAGGTCTGTTCTAGTTCTGTTCTAGTTCTGTTCTAGTTCTGTTCTAGTTCTCTTCTAGTTCTGTTCTAGTTCGGTTCTAGTTCTGTTCTAGTTCTATTTTAATTCTATTCTATCTCTTTTGATGTAGAGTATATTAAGTTCAGTATGAACTTTAATGTTAAACTTTAATAAATATTTATGAGATAGAAATTTGCAAATAATTATGAATCTATTTTTAGTTTCTAATTTTTACTAAATATTAAAAAGGCAAACTAGTAAAACACATAATTCAATTGCGTTTCGAAAATCTCATTAAAAACATTATACTAATATCGGCTGTAAATAAAAAATAATTTCGACAAATATCTAAGAGTTGGAAACTAGTTGCTAAACCGTAGTTTCAAATGGTTTCCATGAAATTTTGGCTAATGATTTTTGTAATATTTTTAAGTACAAAAGACCTTAATAGTTTGGTGAGTTCGTTAAAGAGGACAAAAGTCATAAGAATTGTTGTAATATATCCTATAACTATTTTTAGCGCGCTTTTGATATACGCTGGATAAAGGCCTCTTGTAGCATGATGTCTAAAGCACATCTTGGTTTCTTTAACTGCTCCATTAATAGTTGGCGTCGAAATCGTGGCAATTATCTTACTGTTCATGTACAATTTAGTCAAACTATAGAGAGAATTCTATTGGACTTTAGAGTATCAATGCCTTCGGGCATTAATAAAGATATGGAATTGGTAAAATTTCGTTCGGATGGCTGTAGTATGTCTAAACGAAAATCGGCTAATCCAGTGGTGACAGCCTTGACTAAACAATTATTGCAAACGGGAAACTTTTCAGGTGATTGTCCTTTGGAAGCGGTGAGTAAGGGATTGAAATTTTAAATTAGTTTTGAGCTCATTTTGTTAATTTTTTAGAACACTACCTATACAATGGAGAACTTGTCTTTGAATCCGGATTATTTTCCCCGGCTACACACCAGAAATGAATTTTTCTGTTAAATTTAGTATGTACTCGGATAAGATACATCTACTGGCGGCTAATGCCATGGCAAGTGTTATAAAGAAAAAATAATTTGGTAGAATAAATGATTAAAAATTAGTTATTCATATACTTCTTGTAAAGAGACTCTTTTTTTGGAAATCATAAAATATAAAGTAAAATATAAAAATATAAAAGTTTTCTATAAAAACTTTTTCAATGTTTTTGAGTAGTCTATATAAAGATCGGTACTTTTCCGCTCTTGTCTCGAAGAAGTAATTTTTATTCAGAAAGTTTAGCTCTCTGAAACTCTTTATTTTCTCATACCAAAATAATGTGTTTTCTTTTAAGACTTTCTCAACTATTTGAAAACATTAATAGAATGATCGATACTCTTTCAGTTCTCATCTGATCGAAAATTATTTATTCTCATAGAGCTTTTTGTGAATGAGTATGAACAATTTTGACTGTCAGGAGCATTGAAACCTGGTATCTACGAAGATTTCTCTTACGTTCACACGCGTTCATATTTACTTACGCTCATAGAATTCATTAGTCACTCTCTGACTGAGCTGGACTTTAAAACTCTCATAGATAATTTCAAATATTATAACAAATAGTTTAAAACATTTATAAAAAAATTTTTCAAATCATGTTTTCAAAATATCTTTGGAATCAATAATGATCCACCTTAGAGGGGAAAACTTCTAAATTTAAAAAAATAAAACACAACAATTTGTCAGCAATTATAAAACTATTTACAAATTCTAAGCCAGACTTTATAATTAGAACAACAATTAAAATTCAATTGCAATTCTAATATCTAATAAAACACACAATACTAACGCTAATTGTTTAATAAACCTAATAACTAAAGCTGGAACTAATATTCCAAATTTAATAAATACTGAAAATGTCTCTATTGAAGTATTTCATAATAATTCTACTAATCATGCTAAATTTTAAAAAACAACTACTGTCTGGTAAGTTTTTAAGATTTAACAAATTTGGAAACATTTTCAACTCCTTCCACCCACTACAGCGCTCTTTTAATATACGCTGGTGTCGCGCTTCCTGTTCTATAATCTCAAAATCTCACTTTGGTTTCTTTAATTGTACGATTCATGAATATCCTCGCAATCGTGGCAATTATGTTTCAGCTCATGTACAATTTAATCAGGATATTGAAAGAGTTTTATTGGATTTTAGGGTCGCGATGCCTGGTAGACGTAATAAGGATATGGATTTAATAAAATTTCGTTCTGATGGCTGTAGTATGTCTAAATATCAATCGGCTAATCCGATTATTACTGCCCTATTTAAGCAGTTATATCAATCAGCTAATTTTCCCAGCAGTTGTCCTTTGAAAGCGGTATGTTTAAGTTGAATAGTTTTGTAAAAATTTATTAATTTACTATTTGAAATTGCGTTTTCAGAATACTACCTATAATGTGGAGAATTTATCTTAAATCCTGATTATTTTCCTGGTTATACTCCTGAAATGAATTTTTCTATAAAATTTAGCATGTTCACAGATAATATACATTTATTGGCTACCCAGCTAACGGCAAGTGTTATTAAAAAAAAGTAGATGCTGTTTTAGAAAAAAATTATTTGTTAAAATAAATTTTGAAAATAATAAAGTAAAATTAATAACTAAATATTTAATAAATAAGAAAGGAACTGGAACAGAACTAGAACAGAAATAAAACAGAACTAGAACAGAACTAGAACAGAACTAGAACAGAACTAGAACAGAACTAGAACAGAACTAGAACAGAACTAGAACAGAATTGAACAGAACTAGAACAGAACTAGAACAGAAGAACAGAACTGGAAACAGAACTGGAACAGAACTAGAACAGAACTAGAACTAGAAGAGAACTAGAACAGAACTAGAACAAAACTAGAACAGAATTTGAACAGAACTAGAACAGAACTAGAACAGAACTGGAAACAGAACTGGAACAGAACTAGAACAGAACTAGAACAGAACTAGAACAGAACCAGAACAGAACTAGAACAGAACTAGAACAGAACTAGAACAGAACTAGAACAGAACTAGAACAGAACTAGAACAGAACTAGAACAGAACTAGAACAGAACTAGAACAGAACTAGAACAGAACTAGAACAGAACTAGAACAGAACTAGAACAGAACTAGAACAGAACTAGAACAGATACTAGAACAGAACTAAACTAGAACAGAACTAGAACAGAACTAGAACAGAACTAGAACAGAACTAGAACAGAACTAGAACAGAACTAGAACAGAACTAGAACAGAACTAGAACAGAACTAGAACAGAACTAGAACAGAACTAAACAGAACTAGAACAGAACTAAACAGAACTAGAACAGAACTAGAACAGAACTAGAACAGAACTAGAACAACTAGAACAGAACTAGACAGAACTAGAAGAAACTAGAACAGAACTAGAACAGAACTAGAACAGAACTAGAACAGAACTAGAACAGAACTAGAACAGAACTAGAACAGAACTAGAACAGAACTAGAACAGAACTAGAACAGAACTAGAACAGAACTAGAACAGAACTAGAACAGAACTAGAACAGAACTAGAACAGAACGAGAACAGAACTAGAACAACAACTGGAACAGAACTGGAACAGAACTAGAACAGAAAACTAGAACTAGAAGAGAACTAGAACAGAACTAGAACAGAACAGAACTAGAACAGAACTAGAACAGAACTAGAACAGAACTTGAACAGAACTAGAACAGAACTAGAACAGAACTAGAACAGAACTAGAACAGAACTAGAACAGAACTAGAACAGGACTAGAACAGAACTAGAACAGAACGAGAACAGAACTAGAACAGAACTGGAACAGAACTAGAACAGAACTAGAACAGAACTAGAACAGAACTAGAACAGAACTAGAACAGAACTAGAACAGAACTAGAAAGAACTAGAACAGAACTAGAACAGAACTAGAACAGAACTAGAACAGAACTAGAACAGAACTAGAACAGAACTAGAACAGAACTAGAACAGAACTAGAACAGAACTAGAACAGAAACTAGAACAGAACTAGAACAGAACTAGAACAGAACTAGAACAGAACTAGAACAGAACTAGAACAGAACTAGAACAGAACTAGAACAGAACTAGAACAGAACTAGAACAGAACTAGAACAGAACTAGAACAGAACTAGAACAGAACTAGAACAGAACGAACAGAACTAGAACAGAACTAGAACAGAACTAGAACAGAACATAGAACAGAACTAGAAAACACTAGAACAGAATTAGACCAAACTAGAATTGAATTAAACGGAGTTAGTTCAACTGTAAGTAATAGAGCTCCATCTATTATGAGTAGTCGCATTAAAACTAAATTAACCTACCATACTTTAAATAAATTTTGTCTACATAACTACATTCCTATACAATGCATATGTATGAACCTAAACGATTATAATTATTACATGTTTTTAATTCAATCTAATTGTTTTAATCGATCAATTATAATTCAATTTTCAAAACCACCAAATTGTAAATGAGCCTAATTTAAATTAAACAAATTTACAAAACAATATTTTCCACAAAACAATAAAGCAAAAACATCAACAATAATAGAAAATAAACAATGAATTCCAAAACATATTTACTGGCAATATTTATTATTTATACTAATTTTAAGGAAATAGAAACTTCAGTAAGTGTTAAAATTTAGACTCTCAAAATAAAGTCATAAATTTATTTTGTATATAGCGATCATTTGATATACGCTGGACAAAGGCCAATTGCACCATTATGGATAGGAATTGGATGAGTTTATTTATGTGTCCCATTAAAGAGTTGCCGAAAAATCGTGGAAACTATTTGGAGGTGCACTTTATGCCTAAACAGAATATCAGTGCCATTATAATGGACTTCATCGTAAGCACTCCAACACAAAACAAGCATAAAAATGTGGACTTTTTAAAATTTCGTACTGATGCCTGTAAACTGAGCAGTTTTCAAAGTAAAAATCCCATGGTGGCATCGATATTTAAGAATCTGATTAAAGGGGACAATTTTCCCAAAAATTGTCCTCTAGCAGCAGTAAGCAGTTGTTTTTGATAATTATAAGGATTTTTTTTAGTTTTAAAAATTTTCCTTACAGAATTTTACTTATTCCATGGCACATTTTGCTCTGAATCCTGACTACTTTCCAGGATATACACCGGAAATGAATTTCACCACCAAAATAAATTTGTTTATTAATAAAAAAACATCATTTATGTCAATATTGCCGCCAGGATAATGAAAAGAAAATCGAAATTTTAAAACTTTTATATGTTGAATATAAAGTGGATGACACATTAGGAGTGGAGGAAGTTGAAATAAAATATGTGATTGTTATATGATCTAGTCAAATAATTTTATAATGGTCTTAATGTGGTGGGAGATGCAGGTGCTTTTAAAACTTCGATGAGTGTGAGCCAGATACGAAGTAGAACTGAACTAGAACTGAACTAGAACTGAACTAGAACTGAAGAACTGAAACTAGAACTAATTGTTTTAATCGATCAATTATAATTCAATTTTCAAAACCACCAAATAGAACTGAACTAGAACTGAACTAGAACTTAACTAGAACTGAACTAGAACTGAACTAGAACTGAACTAGAACTGAACTAGAACTGAACTAGAACTGAACTAGAACTGAACTAGAACTGAACGAACTACTAGAACTGAACTAGAACTGAACTAGAACTAGAACTGAACTAGAACTGAACTAGAACTGAACTAGAACTGAACTAGAACTGAACTAGAACTGAACTAGAACTGAACTAGAACTGAACTAGAACTGAACTAGAACTGAACTAGAACTGAACTAGAACTGAACTAGAACTGAACTAGAACTGAAACTAGAACTGAACTAGAACTGAACTAGAACTGAACTAGAACTGAACTAGAACTGAACTAGAACTAACTAGAACTGAACTAGAACTGAACTAGAACTGAACTAGAACTGAACTAGAACTGAACTAGAACTGAACTAGAACTGAACTAGAACTGAACTAGAACTGAACTAGAACTGAACTAGAACTGAACTAGAACTGAACTAGAACTGAACTAGAACTGAACTAGAACTGAACTAGAACTGAACTAGAACTGAACTAGAACTGAACTAGAACTGAACTAGAACTGAACTAGAACTGAACTAGAACTGAGCTAGAACTTAGCTAGAACTGAACTAGAACTGAACTAGAACTGAACTAGAACTGAACTAGAACTGAACTAGAACTGAACTAGAACTAAACTAGAACTAGAACTGAACTAGAACTGAACTAGAACTGAACTAGAACTGAACTAGAACTGAACTAGAACTGAACTAGAACTGAACTAGAACTGAACTAGAACTGAACTAGAACTGAACTAGAACTGAACTAGAACTGAACTAGAACTGAACTAGAACTGAACTAGAACTAGAACTGAACTAAAACTGAACTAGAACTAGAACTGAACAAGAACTGAATGATGAAAGCTAGCTTAGCCAAGACTTAAACTTTCTGTTCAAATTCGATTCTATTACAAATATTCATCAGCCGAAATGTGGCAACATATCATTATTTAATAGTATCTAACTCGTGTTAGAAGTTAAATAATCATAATTGCATGATTGCAGACGTCTAGAATAAAGCAATTATAAAACAATTACAACAAATACGAAAATGGCATAGTTATATAAAACAGCATGACAATTGAAAAAACATTGTTAAAAACGAAAAGTTTTAAAACTAAAGCAAACAAACATAAAAATGGAAAAATTTTCAAAATGTGGAAAAGTGTATTAAAAATATTGGGCTTAATTCTGACTGCCGTACAGTTATTGGAAGCAGCAGTAAGTACAATTTAAAAAAAATCTGAAATGAATATATTTGAATGACTTATTTTTACAGCGTAATTTCGATATTATATTCAACAAATCAAATTGCTCGGTAACGAATTCCGAATATGTTATTGGTTATCACTGCCCGATAGTGCAATTACCACGCAATCTCGGCAACTATATCAGTGGGTTTGTTATGTATAGGAAAAACATTACCAAACTTATGATAGATTTCCGAGTGCATATGATTCAAGCGGGTAAAGCGGATGTGGAGGTTATGAAACTTAAGGTGGATGGCTGCAAATTATCTACGTTTAAGTCCAGTAATCCGGTAGTATCAGCTATTTTAAAGAAACTGAGATATGGTGGTAATTTTCCAAAAAGTTGTCCATTTTTGGCGGTAAGTTTGGAATTATTTTGAAAACTTGTTTTTTACATTTAATAAATTTTGTTTTTATATTCTGTAGAATGTTAATTATACAGTGGCCCATTTTGCTTTGAATCCAGATTATTTCCCGCCGTATACTCCGGAAATGAATTTTAGTACGAAAGTAAATATGTATATGGGTAAAATTCACCTAATATCGGCTGAAATTCATGCGTCTATTATTAAGAAAGGAAAGTTTTAAATAAATATGTAAAAGTTATATATACGGGGATTAAATCGGGACATTCATATAAGGACTGTTCGACTTCAGTTCTACTCGTAGTTCAGTTGTATTCCCGTTCAGTAAAAGCCTTTTTCTAGTTTGGTTTTAGTTTTGTTCTAATTTGGTTCTAGTTCAGTTCTAGTTCAGTTCTAGTTCAGTTCTAGTTCAGTTCTAGTTCAGTTCTAGTTCAGTTCTACTTCAGTTCTTGTTCAGTTCTAGTTCAGTTCTAGTTTAGTTCTATTTCAGTTCAATTTCAGTTCTAGTTCAGTTCTAGTTCAGTTCTAGTTCAGTTCTAGTTCAGTTCTAGTTCAGTTCTAGTTCAGTTCTAGTTCAGTTCTAGTTCAGTTCTAGTTCAGTTCTAGTTCAGTTCTAGTTCAGTTCTAGTTCAGTTCTAGTTCAGTTCTAGTTCAGTTCTAGTTCAGTTCTAGTTCAGTTCTAGTTCCAGTTCAGTTCTAGTTAAGTTCTAGTTTAGTTTAAGTTAAGTTCTAGTTCAGTTCTAGTTCAGTTCTAGTTCAGTTTTATTTCTAGTACAGATCGAGTTCAGTTCTAGTTCAGTTCTAGTTCAGTTCTAGTTTAGTTCAGTTCTAGTTCAGTTCTAGTTCAGTTCTTGTTCAGTTCTAGTTCAGTTCTAGTTCAGTTCTAGTTTAGTTCTAGCTCAGTTCTAGTTCAGTTCTAGTTCAGTTCTAGTTCAGTTCTAGTTCAGTTCTAGTTCAGTTCTAGTTCAGTTCTAGTTCAGTTCTAGTTCAGTTCGAGTTCAGTTCTAGTTCAGTTCTAGTTCAGTTCTAGTTCAGTTCTAGTTCAGTTCTAGTTCAGTTCTAGTTCAGATCTAGTTCAGTTCTAGTTCAGTTCTAGTTCAGTTCTAGTTCAGTTCTAGTTCAGTTCGAGTTCAACTTTAGTTCCGTTCTGGTTCACTTCTAGTTCAGTTCTAGTTCCGTTCTGGTTCACTTCTAGTTCAGTTCTAGTTCAGTTTTAGTTCAGTTCTAGTTCAGTTCTAGTTCAGTTCAGTTCAAGTTCAAGTTCAGATATAGTTCAGTTTCAATTCAGTTATAGTGCAATCCCAGTTCAGTTCTAATTCAGTTCTAGTTCACTTCTTAATTCAGACTTTTTTCTAAGTTTTATGGATTTCTATGTCGACTATAAAACTAGTCAAAATGGAAGAAAAAGAGTTCAATTACCATTCTCTTTAAATAATTTTGCTTTAACCCTCGTTACAAATCAAACATTCACAAATCTATTCAGCGTTATTTAGCAATAATTTATGCCAAAATCATTAAATCGGCAAATTAACTTTATCTCATTTATTAACCAACTTCATGACTTTTCAGCAAAATTGACTGTGAAACAAATTATAATTTTTTTCTTCTAACATTTGTCTTTTATTTAATTTCCGAAAAAAAAAATCATAGGCCTTTCAAATTGACCATTTTTATTTGAATTTAATGATAGCAAACAATGACATGTGCGTCATTATTTTATGATTCCGTTTAATTGTTTCCAAATTTTTTTTATTTATTTTTTCTTTAATTTTTTTTTTATTTTTATTGTTAAATTAAAACCATAATTTCCTGTAATTTAATATAATTTTTTTATGAAATGTTTTACACGTTGTTTAACATGAATTGAAAAGAACAAAAAATCAAGATTAAATATTTTTCTGTTCTTTTTTTTTTTGTTCGTATTTAACCAACCAAGTCTTTGAACTCTTTGTTGGTAATATTGGCACGTTTGTTTGGTTCGTGAGGTTTAAAATTAAGAAAACATTAACCAAAAAGAATAATTAACAGGAAAAAATAATAAAAAAAAAGCAAAAACACAAAAATTATATTTAAAATTATAAAAAGTATTGACAAAAATTAAACTGAAAACGCAAAAAAATTATATGGAAGTAAATGTTATTAAAATTTATTATAATTTAATTGTAGGCAAATGAAACCATAAATTTGTTGGTTTCTTTAAATAATTAGTTAATTTTTTGTTCATCTTACTCTTGCTGGTTTATCTACTTAAAATAAACTAGGATATAAAAACTGTTTAAAGAAATATTATGCTCTTTAAGTAGTAAAATATTTAAAATCTATTATCATTTTCAAATGCTAGACAAAATTACCTATCCATTGATGTATAATATGTTTAACTTTTGTCTTAATTTAAGTAAAAACATAACGTTTTAAATGAACCTTCTCCTTATAAAACACTAAGACAATAATAAATGCTTACTATTCACTTCTCATTTTTGCATGTACCAAATAATTAAGCACAAACAACTAATAGTTGTTGTTTTATTAGTTTGGCTTAAGTACTATTTTGTCAACGAAAAAAGAAACAAGACTTCTAACGTTAGAATTTATCAAAATTGTGTTCGTCACCGTTGGCAGATTTACTACTTAAATAAATTTAAAAATTTTGACATATTTTTTTGGAAAAATAAAATTTTGATGAAAAATAAAATTTTGATGAAAAATAAAATATTGATGAAAATTAGATTGTGATCAAAAATTTAATTTGTGATAAATTTGACAGTTTTGTTATAAAAAGTTTTGTTCTATTTTTGTTCTACTTCTGTTCTAGTTTTGTTCTAGTTCTGTTCTAGTTCTGTTCTAGTTCTGTTCTAGTTCTGTTCTAGTTCTGTTCTAGTTCTGTTCTAGTTCTGTTCTAGTTCTGTTCTAGTTCTGTTCTAGTTCTGTTCTAGTTCTGTTCTAGTCTAGTTCTGTTCTAGTTCTGTTCTAGTTCTGTTCTAGTTCTGTTCTAGTTCTGTTCTAGTTCTGTTCTAGTTCTGTTCTAGTTCTGTTCTAGTTCTGTTCTAGTTCTGTTCTAGTTCTGTTCTAGTTCTGTTCTAGTTCTGTTCTAGTTCTGTTCTAGTTCTGTTCTAGTTCTGTTCTAGTTCTGTTCTAGTTCTGTTCTAGTTCTGTTCTAGTTCTGTTCTAGTTCTGTTCTAGTTCTGTTCTAGTTCTGTTCTAGTTCTGTTCTAGTTCTGTTCTAGTTCTGTTCTAGTTCTGTTCTAGTTCTGTTTCTAGTTCTATTCTAGTTCTGTTCTAGTTCTGTTCTAGTTCTGTTCTAGTTCTGTTCTAGTTCTGTTCTAGTTCTGTTCTAGTTCTGTTCTAGTTCTGTTCTAGTTCTGTTCTAGTTCTGTTCTAGTTCTGTTCTAGTTCTGTTCTAATTCTGTTCTAGTTCTGTTCTAGTTCTGTTCTAGTTCTGTTCTAGTTCTGTTCTGTTCTGTCTGTTCTGTTCTGTTCTGTTCTAGTTCTGTTCTAGTTCTGTTCTAGTTCTAGTTCTAGTTCTGTTCTAGTTCTGTTCTAGTTCTGTTCTAGTTCTAGTTCTAGTTCTAGTTCTGTTCTAGTTCTGTTCTAGTTCTAGTTCTGTTCTAGTTTTGTTCTAGTTCTGTTCTAGTTCTGTTCTAGTTCTAGTTCTAGTTCTAGTTCTGTTCTACTTCTGTTCTAGTTCTGTTCTAGTTCTGTTCTAGTTCTGTTCTAGTTCTGTTCTAGTTCTGTTCTAGTTCTGTTCTAGTTCTGTTCTAGTTCTGTTCTAGTTCTGTTCTAGTTCTGTTCTAGTTCTGTTCTAGTTCTGTTCTAGTTCTGTTCTAGTTCTGTTCTAGTTCTGTTCTAGTTCTGTTTAGTTCTGTTCTAGTTCTGTTCTAGTTCTGTTCTAGTTCTGTTCTAGTTCTGTTCTAGTTCTGTTCTAGTTCTGTTCTAGTTCTGTTCTAGTTCTAGTTCTGTTCTAGTTCTGTTCTAGTTCTGTTCTAGTTCTGTTCTAGTTCTGTTCTAGTTCTGTTCTAGTTCTGTTCTAGTTCTGTTCTAGTTCTGTTCTAGTTCTGTTCTAGTTCTGTTCTAGTTCTGTTCTAGTTCTGTTCTAGTTCTGTTCTAGTTCTGTTCTAGTTCTGTTCTAGTTCTGTTCTAGTTCTGTTCTAGTTCTGTTCTAGTTCTGTTCTAGTTCTGTTCTAGTTCTGTTCTAGTTCTGTTCTAGTTCTGTTCTAGTTCTAGTTCTAGTTCTGTTCTAGTTCTGTTCTAGTTCTGTTCTAGTTCTGTTCTAGTTCTGTTGTAGTTCTGTTCTAGTTCTGTTCTAGTTCTGCTCTAGTTCTGTTCTAGTTCTGTTCTAGTTCTGTTCTAGTTCTGTTCTAGTTCTAGTTCTGTTCCAGTTCTGTTCTAGTTCTGTTTTAGTTCTCTGCTTTTTCAGATTATTATGTCTTTGCATTATTTGAAAAGTATAAGCTCTTTATGAAGTTTTTGCTATATAGGTAGTGATCTTATTAAGATTTTTAATCGTGGCCTGAATATATTTTTTTATCCCCAATATTTAATAATAAATTGTGTAAATGTATTAATTGCACACCTGATGTACAGACAGTTATTATATGTATGTATGTGCTACATATAAATATAACTAAATGTATTCTGTTATAAATTTATTTAATATTTTTGTGTTAATTATAGAGGGTTTTAAAATTTTGAAATATTCCTTAATACGAGTGTGTGTACGTATGAGCATTTGGTTTTTAATTATAATACACTACTAAACCGCCAATTAAATGATAATCACGGTTAATTATAAATATCTAGCTGTCAGATTATATAAAAAGCTGTAGCAATAGCAGAAATAACAAAATCGAAATACTGGTAGTAAATTAAAAATTTTTGTGTTTTAAATTGTAATTAAAATTAGGAGATTTATGTTATGAGAGGGTGTTCACAGTTTGTGAAAGAGATTTAAAAGAAAATGTATAGATATTTTTGAAGTCAAAAAGTTTTCGAAAATTTAACTAATTTTAAGTTTCGAAAAGGGGACCTGCACTTTGCACAATACCCTGTTTGGTTGTTTATATAAGACATTTGATGTGAGTGCCTAAAAGTATTCTATAGTTTTTATATATGTCTTTGTATGTGGTGGTGTGGAACAAATTGTGACTAGCCTTAACAATTTATTTAAACAATTTATGATATCACAAAAGTTTTGACCAACATCATTATAACATTTCCAACATTTTTTTTAGACCAAATTTAACGCCAGCCAGCCGCCAAACAAATGACCTCACAGCGATAAAGTTTAATTAAAAAACAAATAATACTTATTAATAAAAAAAAATTCTTAAACTTATGGCAAATTATTAAAAACACAATATATTATAGAAAATTGTAATTTATTGAAATGAAAGGTTTTAGATTAATTTCCTGTCTTACTAAACAAAAAGGCGCCCATATTAAAAAAATGTTTTAATAATTTACGTAAAAGCATAAACAAATTGCTTATTAATAGTTTATATTTGCTTCCGTTTCCCTAATTAATTATAGAATATTTATTAACCAATCTTTTATCTAAAGCGTGGGAGTTTCTGTTTTTGTTTACATCTGTGTTATTTAATATTTTAATGATTAACTTTATAAATATATTACTTTGCCAAAGGTAAATAGTTATATTAATTAGTTTTTTTTTTGTTTTTGTTTTAACCATCAAACACTGATATCTTTAAATAGAAATTCATTAAACATAAATTTCAAACAACTGACATATATGTATATAGCGTAATCGTAACGCAACAATCAATGGTTATCAGGAACAAAACAACCAAAACATTTGCCATTAACCCCGCTAGATAGTTGATAGATATACGTATATTTGTCAGTTAAAGATAACAAGGGGCGTGAAGAATAAATATTACAATAGAAAAAAAAAAAGAAATACCCAGAGTGAAACAGTTACACTGTTTCCAAAAGTAAGCCACAAGCTATTCTACATTTAGTATACATCATGTTAAATAGTTGGGAGTCTTCAGCAGGACTTGAGCGTGTGAACCTGTAACAAGTAGACTTCATCATTACATAAACACGATGGTACTACTTCCATTATCCATAGAAATTATTGCAAAAATATGGAAACACTGTTATTTTTTTTTTACCAAACTAGGTAAACATTTCAACTGGGAGTTTATTTATATCACTGAATACTCATACGTCTGTTGTACTTTGTCAGTCTATCGTTAACATTTTATTTTATTTTCATTTATTTCTATAAACTGCCAACATTCACTTGTTTCCCTATATGTTTCCATAGCAGATTCCCATAGATGATACTGTTGTAATAAACTCGTATAAAATAAAATCGAAAAAAAAAAAATAATTTTTTATTGTATTTTTTCGTTTTGTATGCCTTCAAAGTTTGATTATTTTGTTGGCATGTTTGGCACTTGTTCGTTATCATCATCACCGATATTTGCCGTTTGATTTCCGTTTTCTATTTTTTTTTTTTCAAATTTATTGGGTTTCTCAATAAATCAAAACAATTTATTTTTTTAACAATTTTCTCTTTTATTTCTATTTTAAATTTGTTGTTTTTTTTATATCGATAGGCTGGTAATTGAGGATTGGGAATTTAAATTAAAAGAGAAAGTTTAAATGGAAAAGTAGGAAAGTATGGAAAGTATGATAACGAAGGAATATTCCTAACTAACTAACTAACTAACTACTAACTAACTAACTAACTAACTAACTAACTAACTAACTAACTAACTAACTAACTAACTAACTAACTAACTAACTAACTAACTAACTACTAACTAACTAACTAACTAACTAACTAACTAACTAACTAACTAACTAACTAACTAACTAACTAACTAACTAACTAACTAACTAACTAACTAACTAACTACTAACTAACTAACTAACTAACTAACTAACTAACTAACTAACTAACTAACTAACTAACTAACTAACTAACTAACTAACTAACTAACTAACTAACTAACTAACTAACTAACTAACTAACTAACTAACTAACTAACTAACTAACTAACTAACTAACTACTAACTAACTAACTAACTAACTACTAACTAACTAACTAACTAACTAACTAACTAACTAACTAACTAACTAACTAACTAACTAACTAACTAACTAACTACTAACTAACTAACTAACTAACTAACTAACTAACTAACTAACTAACTAACTAACTAACTAACTAACTAACTAACTAACTAACTAACTAACTAACTAACTAACTAACTAACTAACTAACTAACTAACTAACTAACTAACTAACTAACTAACTAACTAACTAACTAACTAACTAACTAACTAACTAACTAACTACTAACTAACTAACTAACTAACTAACTAACTAACTAACTAACTAACTACTAACTAACTAACTAACTAACTAACTAACTAACTAACTACTACTAACTAACTAACTAACTAACTAACTAACTAACTAACTAACTACTACTAACTAACTAACTAACTAACTAACTAACTAACTAACTAACTAACTAACTAACTAACTAACTAACTAACTAACTAACTAACACTAACTAACTAACTAACTACTAACTAACTAAACTAACTAACTAACTAACTAACTAACTAACTAACTACTAACTAACTAACTAACTAACTAACTAACTAACTAACTAACTAACTAACTAACTAACTAACTAACTAACTAACTAACTAACTAACTAACTAACTAACTAACTAACTAACTAACTAACTAACTAACTAACTAACTAACTAACTACTAACTAACTAACTAACTAACTAACTAACTAACTAACTAACTAACTAACTACTAACTAACTAACTAACTAACTAACTACTAACTAACTAACTAACTAACTAACTAACTAACTAACTAACTAACTAACTACTAACTAACTAACTACTAACTAACTAACTAACTAACTAACTACTAACTAACTAACTAACTAACTAACTAACTAACTAACTAACTAACTAACTAACTAAACTAACTAACTAACTAACTAACTAACTAACTAACTAACTAACTAACTAACTAACTAACTAACTAACTAACTAACTAACTAACTAACTAACTAACTAACTAACTAACTAACTAACTAACTAACTAACTAACTAACTAACTAACTAACTAACTAACTAACTAACTAACTAACTAACTATCTAACTAACTTACTAACTAACTAAAGTCTACATTACAGACTACAGTCCACAGTCCAGACTATGTTCTAAAGTCAAAATCAAACTATAGTCTACAGTCTACACTTCAAACTATAGCCTGAAGTCCCGACCACGGTCTATAGACCACACTATAATCTATAGTGCAGGCTACATTCTATAGTCCTTAGTGAAAAGTCCAGACTTTAGTCTATAGTCCAGACTTCATTCTCTGGACCAATCTAAGGTCTTTATTCAAAACTATAGCCTAGAGTCCAGTCTACAGTCTATAGTCCAGACTCTTTTCCTAACTATATGCTGTAGGGCTGACTATATTCAAAAGCCAAAACATAGTCCAGATTATAGCCTCTATATTATATACTCTAGACTATAGACTATAATCCAAACTGTAATCCATGGTCCAGACTTTAGGATACAGTTCATACTTTAGTCTATAGTTGAGACATTAGTCTGCAGTCTTTAGGCCAAAATATTGTTATGACTATATTCTACAGTCCAGACTTTAGATTATAGTCTAGACGCTAGTCTATAGTCGTCATTATAGGCAGTAGTTCAATATATGGTCTACATCCCTGCCTAAAGTCTGTATTCCTAACTTTTGTCTATAGAGTAGAGTTTAAATATTATTATATATATTATATATATAGTTCTGTCGAGACTATAGCCCAGACTACAGTCTATAGTTCTGACTATATTCAATGGTACAGAATAGTCCCTGCTATAATCTATTGTCCGGACTAATAGAATACAAGCTACAGTCCAGATTATAGACCAGAATACAGCCTATAGTCAAGATTATAATCAATATATGCCATAGTATGGACATTATTATATAGTCTTTTATATTCGAAGATCAAAATTTTCATCTTTAATGTAGTTAAGACGATAGTCTGGAATATGTTCAAAATTATAGTCTATTCTTAGTCAAGAACATAGTCGGGCCTATAGTATCTTGATATAATTCACTTGTACTTTCCAAATTTTAGCACAAATATATTATGTTACTGTAGGGTATAAAACTGTCTATATAAATTATAAAGAAACCTTAAAACAAACATATTTAACAGAAGGCGTTGAATATAATGAAAATTTATTATTATTGTAATTATCGTAAAATATAAACCAATATATACATTTTTATTTCTTTTTATGATTACAACCTTTTTTGAGTATAAATGGAGTGAAAATATTTAGAGAACGATTGATTTTTGTTTTGATGGTAATAATAACAAATGTATGTATTCATTATAAGCGGAAACGTGTGCATTTGGTAACAATTATGATTAACAAAAAGGTTTATTTGGTGGCAAAGAAAATGTGTAAAAAATTTCCATTTTAAAAATAGATGTTTTCGCGGAAGAGTTTCAAAGGTTTTGGGGGAATTTACACCTATGTATGTGGGATGTTTATCAGTTTTAAACATTTGAGTAAACAAGTTGCAGTGATGAAATTGAATTATAGATTGAGCCGTTTGTGATAAGTAGAGTGATTATGGGGTTTTTTTGTAACTACTTACTTAAATATTTATTTGGAAAAGATTTTAGAAGATGACTTGTTTGGAAATTTACCTGAAAAGAAAGAGAAAGAGATATTAATATGATATGTTTTAAGAAATCGTAGTAAATCTTAAAATTCTAAAATAAAGTCTCTGAACCCACTGTGCAGCATTGAATTCAACAAAATATTGATCAATCTTTTCATGACCAATCTGTACTTGTAATTTCAATTAGTTACAGACACTAATTATGCTAATATTGAAATAATGTTCAAAATTATAAAAGAGCTAACCGCCCTATAAATCATTTCGATTTCTTGTAAATTTGAAGTGTGTGTTAAGTAATTTCTTAATCAATTTGAAACAACACAATTTTTACATCAATTTAAATATGTTTGCTAATGTTAAGGTAATTCATAATTAAGGTCTTTAATGTTCGAAAAAAACATGGTCTCAAAACATTTTGTTCTTTATAAATCTACCCTCTCTTTCATCATTTATTTATATAATTTATACTTAATTTTTATTAAAGTTTAACATAATTTAGTTTTTGTTGGCCACTTAATTAAACCCAAGTTGTCTTTTCTGTCAAGTTTTTTTTTTTGTATTTTTTGTTATTTCTTTAAGGAATTAACAAAATAGTAATTAATCATTTTAGTTTTGAGGGGGGTACAAGAATTTATATGTTGTTACCATAATGAATGGGTTTGTGGTTAACTTATAGTTCTTTTACTTATGTTTTTGTTGTTATTGTTATTCCCATTTATAATTTAATTGTAAATCGTTTTGATTTCTTGGGGCTATACAATGTAGAACTTAAGAAATTTGCTCAATTGTTGCAAAACTACAGCAACCTGACTATAAGTTCTGAATTAGAACAACAAACTAATAGTCCAGACTATAGGATAAAGTACAGATAACAAATTTTGCGTTTATATCATCCACAAGCGATCTTGATATTGCTGCCAATGTATGTAATAAATAATAACGATCAGAACCGAAATAGATTATGATCTACCAAAAAAAACTAGTTCATAGTCAAGAGACTAGCTAATGCTAACCAAAAGCTAAGTCAAGAGACCAGTTCATAGAATAGTCCATAAACTAATTAGTTCATATAGTCAGAAGACTAGCTAATACTAACCAATAGATTAGCCAAGAGATCAGTTCATATAATAGTCCAAAGACTACTATAGATGAATGAATGAATGAATGAATGTCGAAGTGCTTTACTCGAACAACTGCCATGTTGGCCTTACTTCACGTGGGTCTTTTTCAACCACTGGGTGAGCTTATTTGACGACTCACCACCGCCCCATGTACAAGCACTTTTCTCGAGTACTCGAGCAATCCAATCTCTTGCCATAGTAGTCCCTTTTGGGGAATGACAGGTGTCATGAGTCTAGCTCAATCCAACCCCGACAAAGGAAAAGACAAGCACTGGTTAGAGCCGGTATAAGAGGCGGATCCATCATCACACGAGAACAACCTATTAATGCTATAAGGAATGGTCTGTCCCTTAAAACATTCTCATCATCTAAAGACTCAGCCCAGTGCATTCCTGGACCTCATACTGTCTCCCAACCACACTACTGAGATAGCTGGGCAACAGCACCTAGGGACGTAATTGGTGATTCGAAAACACAGATCATATCTAAAATAGCCGGACTTATTTCAGTGGTCCACAAGGTCCTACTGTGGTAAGTTGAGCATGTTTAAGAATAAACTCCAAAACACACAACCATGACAACTCCGCCAACTCCTCAACCAACTACATCGTCACTTCTGTCATTCCGACATCTCCACAGATACAACTCAGAATCGCCAGTAGACAGTAAACAGTATCCCATAGAGTATTCAATAGATCAGTCCATAGATCAGTATTTTTTCTTTTCAGTTAATTGTTGTAACAAGTTTATATCTCGAAGAAGAAAGAAGACTTGTCAGATGACATTTTTTCAAACTTCAGGACACGATATCTCGATGATGGAAATAATTTGATTCAGCGCGTCCCAAAAAGTGTATGCGAAAGGTGATTTGTGCGATTTAGAAGTGGTGGTTTTGATACGAAAGACCAAGATCACCCAATCCCGCAAAATAAAGTTTGGCAAGCAAGAATTGGAGGCACTAGTCCATGAAGATTGCTGTCAATCTTAACAAGAGCTTGCAAACGCATTGAGATCTACTCAAGCAGCAATTTCTAAAGGAAAATTTGGCACTATACGTATTGAAGACGAGACAACTTGAAAGAAGATTTCAATCATATCCGCCTAAAGGATTGTGATATGAGAAAAGCATGTATATAGCCGAATCGACAGCCTAGACAATTATCCAATGCGCCAAGGTAATACTATGTATTTTGTGGGCTAAAAAGTTCTCTCTGTTATGAGCTGTTCACCAGACCATTACAGCAAAACTTTACCGAATCAACGGCGTAGCTCGAATCGCCGAATCTACTACACTTCTTTTAGTTCCCTTGATACCCATTTAAAGTACAAATCTCAGACTCTCCAATGCTTCGTTAAAGCACTTTAAAAAAAGCAGAACTTTCAACTTTAATAAACCAAAAATTTACGACACTTTGCGTTAGTAATTTTTACTTAAAAGTGAACGAAATAATAATCAAAACAACAAAAAATATTGTTAACAACAATACAAATTGTTATTAATGTAGTGGCATTATTGGTCAATAAAACAAACAATAGCAACAACAACAAATAACGCCACAGACGTCTGGCTTATTAACTGAAACTAAACTAAAACAATAAGAGCGAGCAAAAACACAACAAACATTGACGCCTGGAGTGAAATTTGAAAAATCGAAAACAAGAAAAAAATTTATATATTAAACTCTATAAACAAAAACCATAAAAACAATCAAATAAAAACGTTAGTATGAGTTAACACATGTAGTGAAGTGGCAAAAAATAAATATAATTTTTTGTTTTGGTTAATTTTAAGGCAACAATAATAACTACCAAATCGTGGGTCAATATTTTGTATGGAGAAAAAAGGTAGGGATTTAGTTGGTTAGTAATACTAAAGCAGTTATGGGCAGTTTGCTAATTAGTACATGTATGTATGGCCATAACCGTGTTAAAATAATGAAATAAAAGGTCAATACTTTCCAATGTTGATAAATAGTTGGTTGGTTGGTTGGTTAGTTAGTTAGTTAGTTAGTTAGTTAGTTAGTTAGTTACTTAGTTAGTTAGTTAGTTAGTTAGTTAGTTAGTTAGTTAGTTAGTTAGTTAGGTTAGTTAGTTAGTTAGTTAGTTTAGTTAGTTAGTTAGTTCGTTCGTTAGTTATTGTTAGTTCGTTCGTTAGTTAGTTCGTTAGTTAGTTCGTTCGTTCGTTAGTTCGTTTCTTCGTTCGTTCGTTCTTTTCGTTAGTTCGTTCGTTCGTTAGTTAGTTAGTTCGTTCGTTCGTTCGTTCGTTCGTTCGTTCGTTCGTTCGTTCGTTCGTTCGTTCGTTCGTTTAGTTCGTTCGTTCGTTCGTTCGTTCGTTCGTTCGTTCGTTTCGTTCGTTCGTTCGTTCGTTCGTTCGTTCGTTAGTTCGTTCGTTCGTTCGTTCGTTCGTTCGTTCGTTCGTTGTTCGTTGTTGTTCGTTCGTTCGTTCGTTCGTTCGTTCGTTTGTTCGTTGTTCGTTCGTTCGTTCGTTCGTTCGTTCGTTCGTTCGTTCGTTCGTTCGTTCGTTCGTTCGTTCGTTCGTTCGTTCGTTCGTTCGTTTCGTTCGTTCGTTCGTTCGTTCGTTCGTTCGTTCGTTCGTTCGTTCGTTCGTTCGTATTCGTTTCGTTCTTCGGTTCGTTCGTTCGTTCGTTCGTTTCGTTCGTTCGTTCGTCGTTCGTTCGTTCGTTCGTTCGTTCGTTCGTTCGTTCGTTTCGTTCGTTCGTTCGTTCGTTTCGTTCGTTTCGTTCGTTCGTTCGTTCGTCGTTCGTTCGTTTCGTTCGTTGTTCGTTAGTCGTTCGTTCGTTCGTTCGTTCGTTCGTTTCGTTCGTCGTTCGTTCGTTCGTTCTTCGTTCGTTCGTTCGTTCGTTCGTTCGTTCGTTTACGTTCGTTCGTTCGTTCGTTCGTTCGTTCGTTCGTTCGTTCGTTCGTTCGTTCGTTCGTTCGTTCGTGCGTTCGTTCGTTCGTTCGTTCGTGCGTTCGTTCGTTCGTTCGTTCGTTCGTTCGTTCGTTCGTTCGTTCGTTCGTTCGTTCGTTCGTTCGTTCCGTTCGTTCGGGGTTTCGTTCGTTCGATGAGTTCGTTCGTTCGTTCGTTGTTCGATTCGTTCGTTCGTTTCGTTCGTTCGTTTCGTTCGTTCGGTCGTTCGGTCCGTTCTTCGTTTTTCGTTCGTCGTTCGTTCGGTTCGTTCGTTCCCCGCCCCCTTGGTGCGCCTTGTGTGACCTGAAGTAAAACTTTGATCCTTTGTTCTTTGCTATAAGGAAAGAGAGAGAGAGAGAGAGAGAAAAGATCTAATTTATTTTACTTCACACCCCTTAGCTTAGTATCAGTTTCTGCCCCCTTACTGCCCTTAACCTATAGCTCTTTATTTGTTTAACGCAAAATCACTAACTGCTTTTGCTTAGCACTTGTTTCTTTCTATTCTAACTAGTGGCAGCCACTCTAGTCGTGGATGTATTCTGATGGATGAGGTCAGTTGAATTTTATAAATGGAGCAAACGCGATACGCAGCAAAACTATAAAGACTGGCAGTGAAATAAATTTCAAGTCATGCCACATTTCATTAGAAAATGTTACTAAAAATGTCTACAATTTGTTTTGACCAGAAAATAAAGGCGAAATACACATACATACATACATTCTCTCTTTAAAAAGTATAATAAATGTGGCTTTTAAATGTTTATGGTTTTATTTGACAGAGATAAGAATAACAAACAAAAAAAAATGGATTTTGAACTTGTATAGACAATTAAAATAAAAATACTTTAGACATTAATAAAAGGGGTGGTTACCCGTAATGAAAAAGAGCAAGAAATTTGAAAAAAAATACATTATGATAAATATAGTTTTTACTCAAAATTTAAAAAAGTTAAAGTTATATTTAAATTAACAAAATCTTGCAAAAAAGATTTAAAACTAAAATTTCTTATTTAAAACTTCTCATTTTACCTTTAACCTTAGTAAGTATTTAAAATTTCTTTTAAATAAATTTAAATTGCAACATACATACTTTCTTTAAAAAGACTCATGTTTGTCAAAGTTTAATAACTTTTACTGAAAATTGTGAACTCAATATTTTTGCTAAAAGTCAATGAACTTTTAGCAACATGTGTGCATGTGTGTTAAAATATTTATAATTTTTTTAAACATTTACTACAAAATGCTGATTTAAATAAAAAATATAATTAATTAAAATATAATTTAAAACGACTTTTTAATGTAGTACAAGTTAATTGAGTAGTTAGTTACCCAGTAAAAACTAGGTAATAAGTAGAACTTACATTACCACTTACTTTTTATACCCTCCGCCACCATCAGTGGTGATAGACCGTATATATAACTTTGTCATTCCGTGTGTAACACCAAGAAATATTCATCTGAGAACCAATAAAGTATATATATTATGGGTCCTTATCAAATTCTGAGTCGATTTAGCTATGTCCGTCTGTCTGTCTGTCTGTCTTTCTGTCTGTCTGTGTAAAACACGCTCACGATAAAACGAAGCAATAGAATTTAACCAAATTGCTCCCATACAATATATGTAGCAATTTCCGGTTCAACTTAATAATTGAAATTTTATGAAATTATTTTCTATAGCGTTAAGATTCCCTTAAAACCTTAAATAAATTCATAATACTTGTTTTTTTTTTAATAACCATGTAAATAGTTAAATTTTTATCTCAATATTATCAAGCATTTTGTTGTAAAAATAGCCTCAAATTTAACACAATTTCATATAATAAATGTTCGATTTTTTGATTTTTATTATGTTAATTTATTTTATTGTCTGTTTGCTGCTATCACGATTTGTCATTAACATAATTTGTCTATTTTAATAAAAAATCACTTACATACATTTATTTCTAACAAAATTCATTGAATATGTTTAGAAAAAAAAAACTTTAAAAGTTGTTAGCTGTTTATTTATGTTTTTATTTATTTTATCTATATCACTCTATTAAAATTTATGCATAAACAATTTAGTTCATCTTTAACTTATGTGTGTGAATAAATAATAATAGAGCACGAAAAAAAAGTTATAAAAAATTAATATCTACAAGTTGAATAATTTTCTGCCTATTAGCTGCTTATCAGTAAAAACAGAAAAATTATTTAAATAGAAATAAAATAAATAACAAAACTAACACAAACAGAATGTGTATGTGATGACGAGAGATACAGTGGAGGGTAAAAATAGAAGATATTTTCAATTGAAGAGAAAGAACGAAGTTGTACAGCAATGGCGACGATGTTTAGATAACTAACTAACTAACTAACTAACTAACTACTAACTACTAACTACTAACTAACTAACTAACTAACTAACTAACTAACTAACTAACTAACTAACTAACTAACTAACTACTAACTAACTAACTAACTAACTAACTAACTAACTAACTAACTAACTAACTAACTAACTAACTAACTAACTAACTAACTAACTAACTAACTAACTAACTAACTAACTACTAACTAACTAACTAACTAACTAACTAACTAACTAACTAACTAACTAACTACTAACTAACTAACTAACTAACTAACTAACTAACTAACTAACTAACTAACTAACTAACTAACTAACTAACTAACTAACTAACTAACTAACTAACTAACTAACTAACTAACTAACTAACTAACTACTAACTAACTACTAACTAACTAACTACTACTAACTAACTAACTAACTAACTAACTAACTACTAACTAACTAACTAACTAACTACTAACTAACTAACTAACTACTAACTAACTAACTAACTAACTAACTAACTAACTAACTAACTACTAACTAACTACTACTAACTAACTAACTAACTAACTAACTAACTACTAACTAACTAACTAACTAACTAACTAACTAACTACTACTAACTAACTAACTAACTACTAACTAACTAACTAACTAACTAACTAACTAACTAACTAACTACTAACTAACTAACTAACTAACTAACTAACTAACTAACTAACTAACTAACTAACTAACTACTAACTAACTAACTACTAACTAACTAACTAACTAACTACTAACTAACTAACTAACTAACTAACTAACTAACTAACTAACTAACTAACTAACTAACTAACTAACTAACTACTACTAACTAACTAACTAACTAACTAACTAACTACTAACTAACTAACTACTAACTAACTAACTAACTAACTACTAACTAACTAACTAACTACTAACTAACTAACTAACTAACTAACTAACTAACTAACTAACTAACTAACTAACTAACTAACTAACTAACTAACTAACTACTAACTAACTAACTAACTAACTAACTAACTAACTAACTAACTAACTAACTAACTAACTACTAACTAACTAACTAACTAAACTAACTAACTAACTAACTAACTAACTAACTAACTAACTAACTAACTAACTAACTAACTAACTAACTAACTAACTACTAACTAACTAACTAACTACTAACTAACTAACTACTACTAACTAACTACTAACTAACTAACTACTAACTAACTAACTAACTAACTACTAACTAACTAACTAACTAACTAACTAACTACTAACTAACTAACTAACTAACTAACTAACTAACTAACTAACTAACTAACTAACGAACTAACTAACTAACTAACTAACTAACTACCTAACTAACTAACTAACTAACTAACTAACTACTAACTAACTAACTACGAACTAACTAACTAACTACTAACTAACTAACTACTACTAACTAACTAACTAAACTAACACTAACTAACTAACTAACTACTAACTACTAACTACTAACTAACTAACTAACTAACTAACTAACTACTAACTAACTAACTAACTAACTAACAACTAACTAACTAACTAACTAACTAACTACTAACTAACAAACTAACAAACTAACTAACTAACTAACTAACTAACTAATAAGTAAGTAAGTAACTAACTAACTAACTAACTAACTAACTAACTAACTAACTAACTAACTAACTAACTAACTAACTAACTAACTAACTAACTAACTAACTAACTAACTAACTAACTAACTCACTTTAAGAGCTACTCATTTAAACAATCTGGACTATAACCTATTCTATGGACAAGGTTATGGTAAAAGTTCCATGGTACCCTATACCAATGACTGATCTACACTATGTCCCAGTGTCCTCAATTTTGCCATAAGGTAGTCATAACTATGAGCCTGTTTCTCTAAACTATGAAAACTACTAGGCTTAGGGAGTAATGATTACATTTTCAACAGGGTTGAGGGGTAATTGTAATTGAGGGTTTCCCAATTACAATTATTTGTAATCGTAATTAAAGTTTTGACAATTACAATTATTTTCAATGGTAATTGAAGAATTTCCATTTACAATTACATGTAATTGTGAATTTTGTTCCTTATAAATACATGTAATTTGTAATTAGTAATACGTTAATGACAATTTCAAGCAATTTTAATTTGAAACTTCCATTACAATTACAAGTAATTGTAATTGGTGATTGGTCAGTTACACATTACAAGTAATTATAATTGGAAAAACTTCAATAATTGGTTATTGCTCAATTACACATTACAAGTAATTGTAATTGACCACGTAATGTATTACTTTGTGTAATCGTTACACCCCATGACTGATTTTCATTTACTATGACATTTGTAATTATAATTGAAGTTTTTCTAGTTATAGTTATTTGTAACTGAAGTTTTGACAATAAGTGTAAATAAGTGTAATGGTCTAAAGTTCAATTAAAATTAAAAGTATTTGTAATTGATCCATGTAATGAATTACTTGGTGATATAAACATATTTTTGTTGTTTGTGGGTAGAACCACGAAGATTCTATGGGGTGACCCTGATGAGTGCAAGACGAAAAATCTCCTCAAAATGAGCAAGTCTGAAGTTAGTATGATGGTACGTATTCTGAGTGGACACACAAGATTACGAGCACATCTCTGCAAAACTGGACGTGCGGATTTAGACGAATGTAGAGCATGTGGAGAGGACAGTGAAACTCTGGAGCACTTTCTTTGCCACTGCCAGGCATTCGTCGAAGTTAGATCCAAGTATTCAGTTCCCTTTTATTTTTTTTTTCATGATAAGGAGCGCACAATAGGCCCGATAGTGGCCTAGGTGTATATCTTCGGATTTGATCCAATATACATTCTCCTATCAACCTACCTACCTACCTACCTTGTTTTCAATATAACATAAGAAGTAAGAAGTGAAGGAGTGTTCACGTTTGTAGGAACTATATCATCAGTTCTGTAGTTAGGACTATAGTCTAGTTTACAAAGAAGACTTTAGTATGTTATGTAGTTTAGACTTAAATCTGTTATCTAGTCTAGATATGGTCTAATATAAAGTCTGGATTGTAGTTTATAATATAGTATGTTTTATAGTGAAAGCCAGACTTTTGCCAGTTCTGCAGTTATTATTTTGGTCTATTTTATGATCAGTCCGATTTTATGATGCAGTCCGTTTCATAATCAATACTTTTTACTAATTAGTATACCTTATAGTCATGATTATAGTTAGTTCTTTAGTCAAAGCTGTAGTCTATATATCTTATTATCTTTACTTGCTTTATATCTCTTTTCATTTTAATATGATGATGGAGTTTGTCTGAAGATATTGCTAACTTTTGTTTGCCACTGTTTTCCATTGTCAAGGTGCCATCCGTAACATGTATAGTAATAGAGACTGAAACCATTAATGACATTTAATATAGAAACATTTTTGCGTAGGTGTTGCTTTCATTGAATTGATTTGAGGCGCCTATTAAAACTATGAGAAATTATCATATATTTTTGAGGGAAATAAAAAATAATGGAAATTTTATAAATAATTTAAAGAAATAGCAAAACTAGTTTGGTTTAATAGTTTGCCAGCAATATGAAAAATAGTTTGAAATATTTTATAATTAAATAAATTTATGTTATAGAAGTGTGTTTAAAACTCTCTTAATCGGTTTAATTATCCTTTAGGAAATCAGGAGTGTTTGGGATTGTTGGCAATATGTTAAGTTGTACTTTGATACATTCATATATAATCAGTTTCTATAAATAAATATGTAATGAGGGGTGACAAGTCTATTTTCACTATACTATAACTTAAATGTTGCTGTTGCGTCTTTTGCTCTATTGCTGTTACGACAAAGCGAATGCAATTAGTGGCTGTCAAGCACTCTTAATTATAAAGTGATTAGTATAAATCTTGTCCATCACTAATGTTAAGTATTTTTACATTGTATAGGTTAATCTTAGCTTGTGTGTTTCTTGCTCTATTGCTATTACGACAAATAGCATGAGAGTAGTGGCTATTTAGCAATAACTTAATAGTGTAACTATTCCCCTTCACTGCTTTTATTATTTTCCTATTAAATGGTTTAATCTCTGAACAAACTTTCCAACAAAATAAATGTTGCTGTTGCGTCTCTTGCTCTATTGCTGTTACGACAAAGCGAATGCAATTAGTGGCTGTTAAGCACTTGCAATTATAAATTGATTAGTATAAATCTTGTCCATCACTAATGTTAAGTATTTTTACATTGTATAGGTTAATCTTAGCTTGTGTGTTTCTTGCTCTATTGCTATTACGACAAAGAGCATGAGATTAGTATTTTTCCAATGTATAGGTTAATATTTGCTTGTGTGTTTCTTGCTCTATTGCTATTACGACAAATAGCATGAGATTAGTGACTATTTAGCAATAACTAAATAGTGTAACTATTCCCCTTCACTGCTATTTATTATTTTCCCATTGAATGGGTTAATCTCTGAACAAACTTCCCAACAAAATAAATGTTGCTGTTGCGTCTCTTGCTCTATTGCTGTTACGGCAAAGCGAATGCAATTAGTGGCTGTTAAGCACTCACAATTATAAATTGATTAGTATAAATCTTGTGTATCACTAAAGTTTACTATTTTTCCATTGTATAGGTTAATCTTTGCTTGTGTGTTTCTTGCTCTATTGCTATTACGACAAATAGCATGAGAGTAGTGGCTATTTAGCAATAACTTAATAGTGTAAGTATTCCCCTTCACTGCTTTTATTATTTTCCCATTAAATGGGTTAATCTCTGAACAAACTTCCCAACAAAATAAATGTTGCTGCTGCGTCTTTTGCTCTATTGCTGTTACGACAAATAGAACGCAATTGGTAGCTGTTTAGCACTCACAATTATAAATTGATTAGTATAAATTTTGTCCATTACTAATGTTAAGTATTTTTCCATTATATACGTTAATCTTTGATTGTGTGTTTCTTGTTCTATTGCTATTACGACAAATAGCATGAGAGTAGTGACTATTTAGCAATAACTTAATAGTGTAAGTATTCCCCTTCACTGCTATTTATTATTTTTCCATTAAATGGGTTAATCTCTGAACAAACTTCCCAACAAAATAAATAATTTTAAATTTAAGCGAAAAGTTAACAACAAAATGACTAATTTTAACTTTATTGTATGGAGTTTTCTTTGTTGTTTTTTTATAATACCACAACAATAGGTAGCAAAATTATAAATAAAAATATAGAAAAAAAAGACAGTACCAAACACTTAATTTAACAAAAAATAAACTAAATTAAAATTGCTAACACAAAAGCAAAAAAAAAAAAAACGTAAAGGTAAATGCCCTCAAGCGGACTTTAATGATGCTTGAGAGCAAAGGTTGTCCGGACACAGCAACTAATTTCAACGCTGTTTTAATAATGAAAAGAAAAAAACGCAAACTTTTTGTATAAATTTTATTTTGATTTGTTTTTTTTTTTTTTTTTTTTGTTTTCTATCCCATAAAATATCACAGGAAATATATTTTACTTTTATTTTTTTCAGAAATTAAAAGCAGAAATAAAGAAACAACAACATGAAAGTAAAGCTTGATTTATACATTAAAATAAACTAATTTAGCTAATTTAAGCACTACCTTAACCATTCGTGAAACACCCTACAAGAGGATTAAATGATATTTTGGTTCAAAGAAAAACTTCAGTTCTCTAATACGTTCTAGAGAAACCGAGCACTCGCTATAAGTTAGTTTTGCATAAAGTAAGATCTGACCCAAACTTTGTAAAACTGCTCTACTTCAGCTAGAACCCATTGTAACGACGCAATTTTGAGCAATTCTTCAATAAAACACACAGTAAGTAAGTAATTTTAACCTAATGAGTAAGGCAAACTAACAAATAACGTAGAGCAGTACACGAAACACGAAAAAAAGGTCTTTTCAATGATTAAAATCTTTTCAACAAATTTTGCTCAAGTTCCCACTTTTTTCCAAACATTTTTCTTTAATTTTGTTGTTTTATTTAACAAAAGAAACTGAAACTAAATAAAGTAAAGTAAAAGGAACAAATAAAAGAATAAATTTTGGTCTCAGAAAAAAATAATCATAATTAAGCTGTAAATAAAATCTCTATGAAATAAATCTTTAGGGCTGATATAATTAAGAATTTTTGTTTATTTTAAGAAAAATTTTCAAATGTTAATAGAGTCTGATATAAATAAATTTAAAATATATTAAATTTTCTAAAATTTATGACTCAGATTATTTGTTCTAAAGAAGAAAGCTAAGAGAATATGTTTTCAAACAATCACTGAGAAAAGAAAATAAATTAGACTTAAAAAGTATGCACAAAAGGCTTTAAGTTCAAAAAAGTTTTTCCCTAACAAAGCTAAAATAATATAATTTTTTAAACCTATTTATGTCCTAATTTTAAAACAATTTTCAAAATTCATTATCATATTTGAATACTACACAATATAACCTTTCCATTGATATATAATAAGTCCTACTTTTGTTTTAATTAAACTTTAAACAAATAAGTTTTAAAAGCAACTTGTCATCTTAAAAATCTTTATCTTTCTATAAAGAATCCTTACTATTCACTTCTCAATTTTTCATGCACCTTATGTTAAATGCTTAAAAAACCTTAATGGTTGTTGTAGTTGTTTTTGTACTAGGCATACGAGGCTTAAGTAGTAGTTTGCTAACGAAAAAGCATACAAGAATTACAAACAACCGCATTGATCTTGGGCTAATAGTTCAGTTTCGTCACTAGATTTAATATTTTAGCATAAATTTGTTTTTTTTTTCGGAAATAAAATTTTTTATATCGAATAAAATTTAAAAAATTTAGTATTTAATGAAAAATTTAATTTTAATGGAAAACTCTTAATGAAAAATGTAATTTTTAATGAAAAATTTAATTTATTTTTACGCTCAGTAGTAGTAGTTAGTTAGTTAGTTAGTTAGTTAGTTAGTTAGTTAGTTAGTTAGTTAGTTAGTTAGTTAGTTAGTTAGTTAGTTAGTTAGTTAGTAGTTAGTTAGTTAGTTAGTTAGTTAGTTAGTTAGTTAGTTAGTTAGTAGTTAGTTAGTTAGTTAGTTAGTTAGTTAGTTAGTTCTGTTAGTTAGTTAGTTAGTTAGTTAGTTAGTTAGTTTAGTTAGTTAGTTAGTTAGTGTTAGTTAGTTAGTTAGTAGTTAGTTAGGTTAGTATTTAGTTAGTTTAGTTAGTTAGTTAGTTAGTTAGTAGTTATTATGTAGTTAGTTAGTTAGTTAGTTAGTTAGTTAGTTAAGTCAGTTTAGTTAGTTGTTTAGTTTTAGTTGTTTGTTTAGTTAGTTAGTTAGTTAGTTAGTAGTTATTTAGTTATTAGTTAGTTAGTTAGTTATGTTTAGTTAGTTATTAGTTAGTTAGTAGTTAGTTAGTTAGTTAGTTAGTTAGTAGTTAGTTAGTTAGGTTTTAGTTAGGTAGTTAGTTAGTTAGTGTTAGTTAGTTAGTTAGTTAGTTGTTAGTTAGTTGTTAGTGTTAGTTAGTTAGTTAGTTAGTTAGTTAGTTAGTAGTTAGTTAGTTAGTTAGTAGTTCGTTAGTTAGTTAGTTAGTTAGTTCGTTAGTAGTTAGTAGTAGTTAGTTCCGCTTAGTTAGTATTTAGTTCAGTTCAGCCCAAAATTCATATTTTCATAATTATCATATTTTATAATTTAGTTAGTTAGTTAGTTAGTTAGTTAGTTAGTTAGTTAGTTAGTTAGTAGTAGTTAGTTAGTTTAGTTAGTTAGTTAGTTAGTTAGTAGTTAGTTAGTTAGTTAGTAGTTAGTTAGTTAGTTAGTAGTTAGTAGTTAGTTAGTAGTTAGTTAGTATTAGTTAGTTAGTTAGTTAGTTAGTAGTTAGTTAATTAGTTAGTTAGTTAGTTAGTTAGTTAGTTAGTTAGTTAGTTAGTTAGTTAGTTAGTTAGTTAGTTAGTTAGTTAGTTAGTAGTTAGTTAGTTAGTTAGTTAGTTAGTAGTAGTTAGTTAGTAGTTAGTTAGTTAGTTAGTAGTTAGTTAGTTAGTTAGTTAGTTAGTTAGTTAGTTAGTTAGTAGTTAGTTAGTTAGTTAGTTAGTTAGTTAGTTAGTTAGTTAGTTAGTTAGTTAGTAGTTAGTTAGTTAGTTAGTAGTAGTTAGTTAGTTAGTTAGTTAGTTAGTTAGTGTAGTTAGTTAGTTATAGTTAGTTAGTTAGTTAGTTAGTTAGTAGTTAGTTAGTTAGTTAGTTAGTTAGTTAGTTAGTTAGTTCAGTTAGTTAGTTAGTTAGTTAGTTAGTTAGTTAGTTAGTTAGTTTAGTTAGTTAGTTAGTTAGTTAGTTAGTTAGTAGTTAGTTAGTTAGTTAGTTAGTAGTTAGTTAGTTAGTTAGTTAGTTAGTAGTTAGTTAGTTAGTTAGTTAGTTAGTTAGTTAGTTATGTTAGTTAGTAGTTAGTTAGTTAGTTAGTTAGTTAGTTAGTTAGTTAGTTAGTTAGTTAGTTAGTTAGTTAGTTAGTTAGTACTTAGTTAGCTCATCTACGCGGACGTATTATTAAAATGCCTAACAGACATCACGATTTCTAATAATCTGGTCCTTGAATAACTGGATGAACTAAATTCAGCAAATGCTCATTGAATGATATAAGTAAATTGTCTCACAAATAGATCTACTTATCACTTTCTTCATATATGATTCACATTTATTTATATCTAAGTACTTAATGCCTTTAATTGCAATTAGTACTTTGTTTATTTTATAAATGATGTCTTAAATACTTAAATTAAAATATCCGTTTAATATTTTTCAATGCAAAACAGTTGCATTTAATTATGCATATATTCAATCTATTTGTATTATACATTTTTTTTGCTCTTTCTCTCACTTTAAAATATAATTTATTTAAACGAAACAATTTTATTATTAAACACTTTGTTTGCCTGTATTGTTTTCTCAGCTAATCTACGTCTAGTCAATTCACTTTCTTTTAAAAACTGCAAAAAAAAAACTACACAAATATTTTAAAGATGAATCATAAGGTAGAGACGTAGATAGATGTGTTTTTTTACAAGTGCGAAATACAGTGGCCAATTATGATGAAATTGGCCAAGAGACAAAAGATATTTATTTAAATTTAAGACAAGTTATAATTGTAGAAAACATGAAACCATGAGAGCGCTGTGATGAAATAATGAAAACAACAACTACATAAATTACATATTATTAAAGCAAAGTTGTGTTTAGTTGTCTTGATTAACTTTGATAGCGGCAACTAGAATTCAAAGAATATCATAAATTCATAGCATTTTCTAATAATAATTTTCAAGGTTATATATTCCAAATCTAAACAATTTGATCGACATATCAAATCTTCTAAATCATAATATCAATGAACTTCAAACTAAATAGTAAAAAAAAACACATAATAATTTCTTTATTATTATAAAATTAGCTTCACAATACAAACAATATTTCTATTTTGTTTGTTTTGAAATAATTAAACTTTTTGTTTTGTTTTATTTCATCTATGTATTTCTAAGACTCCCAATTCACATGTGTCTTTCATACTTATACTCATCATACAAAAGCATTTATATTCATAAGCTTTTTTTCTAGCGTGTGTGTGTGTTTTTTACTTACTTGATCTTCTTTTAATTCCAATACCACCCACGTCACGTGAATTTATACAAATTTTCGGCGTCATCATAGCTACGCTCACTTACTTATGAGTTCACATACATAAAGATACCGAAAATATTTTTTTGAAGATCAGGGTGATCATAAATTATAATTATAGTTGTATGTTTGATCAGTTTTCTGTTTATATTTAATGATTTTGTGTGTGTGTGTTTTGGAATGTATATTTAATAGATTCGCGTAATTTTTAATAATTTATTTAAAAAATTAACTAATAAACACATTGTGGAGGAGCACATTAACAGAGAAAAGAGCTTCTGTGATACGTTTGATAATGTTAATTATATTGTTGTTGCCAGACCGACTTGGATGGTAAGAAATCTTAATTAGTTTAAGATAATTATGAAAATATGAGTTTTGGGGCTGAATGATCAAATGTTTGTCTGTAACTAACTAACTAACTACGAACTAACTAACTAACTAACTAACTAACTAACTAACTAACTAACTAACTACTAACTAACTAACTAACTACTAACTAACTAACTAACTACTAACTAACTAACTACTAACTAACTAACTAACTAACTAACTAAACTAACTAACTAACTCTACTAACTAACTACTACTAACTAACTAACTAACTAACTAACTACTAACTAATACTAACTAACTAACTACTAACTAACTACTAACTAACTACTAACTACTACTAACTAACTAACTAACTAACTACTAACTACTACTAACTAACTAACTAACTAACTAACTAACTAACTAACTAACTACTAACTAACTACTAACTACTAACTAACTAACTAACTAACTACTACTAACTAACTAACTAACTACTAACTAACTAACTAACTAACTAACTAACTAACTAACTACTAAAACTAACTAACTACTAACTAACTAACTAACTACTACTAACTAACTAACTAACTAACTAACTACTACTAACTAACTACTAACTAACTACTAACTAACTAACTAACTACTAACTACTAACGAACGAACAACGAACTAACAACAACCTAACAACTAACTAACTAACCTAAACTAACTAAGAGAACTATAACAACTAACTAATAACTAACTAACTAACTAACGAACAAAACTCTAACTAACTAACATAACTAACTAACTAACTAACTAAAACTAAAACTAACTAACTAAACTAACTAACTAACTAACTTACTAACTAACTAACTAACTAACTAAACTAAACTAACCTCATAGCATCACTCTTATCAATGTACACCGGCGTGTAACATACACAAAGTGGCGGTGGTGAATCGTCAAATAAGCTCACCTTGTAGACGAAAAGACCACCGTAAAATTAGGCCGTCTCTATCTAGTCCACTGTATCCTGTTAAAGGTACTTTTCTTTAGAGTACCTTTATTGTAGAGAACAGACGAGGCACAAAGTCCATGTCATCACCGATTCGAATATAATACCATAATTTTATTAGAATATGTACATATTATTTGATAAGAAGCTGGCCTTATGCTTGAATAATAAAAATCCCTTAAAAACATCCCAGCGGTTTTGTAGGGACATGGACAGGGGTAGGCAGCTCTAACCTACCTCTTAGGGTTACCTCTAGACACCAACTACCTACGACGTCAATCGTCACTTTATAGATAACAAGAAGACAGTTAGTCACTAATGTAAAGACTCCTACATTAGTCACCGACTGCCCAGGTGATTAAATATTTTTACGTGTACTTGACCTATGCTGAAGTCAATCGTCACCCCATAGATTATGAAGAGACAGACAAAGAACTAAAGTATGTTTTTTAAGTGTCCATTCTCTCACTTATAAAGGAGACACTGAAGTGTCGATTATCTTCAACCTAGTTTAAAAAGAGTAAATTCGTGAGAAAAGACGATTTAAAGTCAAACTGGTGGTTAGAGGTTAGTGGAAGTCACTGTGTTTTGATGGGTAGTTTTATTACTCCACTTTCTAGATTACTTGGCGACTGTCAAGGGAGAATGTTCCCACTCTTGCTTACTGCACTTTCTTTACTAATTTCTATAGACGAATTAAAACCCACCAGGTAGTTAGAAGTTAGTGGAAATGACTGCTGGGATATATAATCTTACATACATATGTATGTACCGGTCTTGCTAATGAATCATGTGTTAAACATTGAATACCCAAACTTCCGGCAAATCAATGTGATTCTGGAATTTAGCTCTCAAATGAAAAAATACAATGCATTTATTTCAAGGAATAATGTCATTTCATTGAAATTTTTAATTTAAATTTCAATTGTAAATCTATTCAGTTTTTATTTAACAAAATATTTTGAACATTTTTCACAAATGCTGGCAAAAATAGAAATACAAAATTTAGCATAAATACAACATATGCACATAATAAAATAAAATTAACAGAAATAAAAAAAATCTAAATTTTCTAGTTCCAACTAAAAACCCGATGAATCATTTTTCTCATACACATGACTACCGACCTGCACTACAGCCGAAGAGGAGTCCATACAATTGAAATTGTTGAGGAGTAACGTTTAATTTTAAAACACTAGTATCTAATAGAGCAAAAATATTTTTATATATGTATATGCAACAACAACTTCCTACATAGTCCATATACCCAAAATAAATTTATAGACTTCTGTTATTGTGAAATTTCCCGAAAAAAAAACTATATAAAAAAAGCACACTTGTACTTTAAATTGTAATTTATTTGTGCCAAAAAGTTAAAATATTCTTTATTTTCGTGAGAACTATAAAGTGAAAATAATTTATTTTTTAGTTCAAAAACTAGAACAGACAGATGTTTCAGGTATGTTTTCCATATACAACCAAAACTTACTTGAGTTTTTTAGTTTTTTTGCTGCACAGGGTCATTATGTTAGCACCCACATGTGTTTGGATGAGATGGGTTGCATTTTTTTTTTCTTCAAAATTTAAGTACCACCTTATTGTTCTTTATTATAGTTTATGGAATTTTTGTTATTTTATTGTTTTAAATATTTAGAAAGTGAAATATTTTAAGAATTCTTTTGTTTGGTTTTATATTTATATTTAAAAATATATAACCTTCTATTTTCAAGGAAATTTAAAACCTTCCTTCCTTCCCCCTTGAAATATTCTTATTCATTGTCCCATATAATTTATGGGGTTATTTGCAATTCTCTTTTTATATTTTTAGCTTTGCTTGTTGTTTTTGTAAATATTTGTTATAGAATGTGTTAAACAAATATTTACATTTAACATTTTTATATTTAATAATCATCTTAAAAACAAAATATTATCAGCTCAACCGTAATATGGTAAGGTAGAGAAAGTCAAAAGAGGGAAAGGAGCAAAAATTTTGAACTTAAAAAATTTCTAAATTATAAATTTAAATTAAATTTTTATAGTTCCTGTAGTTCGTAGAATCAAAAAGTTCGAATGCATCTCTGAGCATTAACTTTTTCTTAACTTACATGAATCAAATATTTGGTACTTGACTTAAGCAAAACCGTAATTGTCATAATATTGACAACGTTGAGGATTAGTTCAAGTTTTTGAGTTCATAGTCTACGTCATAATCTAGTCAATAGATTATTGCATAGACTAGTTAATAGACCAGTCCATAGGTTAATTAATAGAATTTTCAAAGGCAAGTCCATGTACCAGACAAGAGTCATGTCAATAGGCTAGCATATAGAGTAGTAAGTAGAAAAGTTAGGTTAGGTTTTAACATAACTTAAGTCCACCATGATCACTCTTTAAAGTACCTGTAAGAATAAAAAAGAACTGAGATAGTAGAGTGCTTGAGGAGAAAGAGAGCGTCGTGAATAGAGACTAATTGAACATTTGATAGATCAAATAGATCAACCTACTTTAGGATGACAACAAAGTTCAATATTGGACCGTTTTCAGAACTGTATAGACTTGGGACGGTCTACCAAGCGCCCCCCAAATGACTTTAATGAAGAACACCAAAGAGGACAAGTTCGTACATGGTTCAGCCGTTCCATGTACAAGCACCTTGCTAGATTACTCGAGCTATCTAATCTCCTACCAAGAGATCACGTTGCAGAATGACGAGTTCCTAAAGTTCGTTTCAGACCTGGACATTTACAAAGAAAGAATGTCTAAGTATTTAACACGAATACTTGCCTTTACAGACTTATATCACGGTCGTATATTTCGTCTACTGGACAGACTTGGAACCGTCTACCAAGCGCCCCCCAAGTGACTTCAATGAAGAATATCAAGGAGGGCAAGTTCGTACATAGTTCTGCTGTTCCATGTACAAGTACTTTGCTAGATTACTCGAGCTATCTAATCTCTTACCAAGTGATCACGTTGCGGAATGACAAATAGCATGATACTACCCCGACAGGCGAAGAAGTGTCGGATGAATAAAAATGCACCTGATGTTTGCATAATCTCGGTGTGATAGGCAGATTACTTGTCGCAAAACCATGGATGGCTAACTAACTAACATTCTCGGATCGTAATGAAACGATCCACGGATTTATATTCAACCACCAAGTGTCAAGCTTAAACTTACTCTAATACGTGAAGAGTAAAAGATGCTCAACGGGAATCATGCTTATGTTGCTCTGTCACATTACCCAGCGACATCTGTTGAGATGGCAACAGCACCGGAGAGAGAACCCAGATATATGTTTATTGCATTCGGATATATCAGTCCTTTAACAAACATTCTCTCCCCGCAACCAATTGACCAGTCTTACAAGCAACTGGCTACTCGTAGTACCAGATTATATGGCTTTCCTGATAGACACCATATCAAATCATTTCAGGGAAAGTCCGAGAATAAATTTGATCATCACCAGTTTATAGAACCGGCAGATAAGAAGTATTTCCCCCAGTAATTGCAATAACACCGAGATAGAGATTTCACCAAAATAACATGCCCCGTGGAGGATTTACAGAGAAAATCGGATACAGTCTCTTCTTACAAATATGACTAGCATAGTTACCTAATTTCAAGTGACCAATATCAAATTACTTAGCTGTACTTTGTGACGTCCAAGGTGATAAGCGATTTTACGTGGATTAATATGAGGCTACAAAGCTATATATAGGTATACTCCCGCGATCAACTGTATTGAACAATAGAATGACAAATTTTGATAATAAGACTTTTTGTGCCCGGTAGTGTAACTCCACTGAACGGGTTCTTTTCCAGGTTTTAGCTCTTTCCATATACATATGGTCCCGTGTCTTTCGACCCATGTAAGTGTAATCTTTAAACATCTCTGAATCTCGTTCAGAGACTTTCGTCATTCATTTATAAGTCTAGGTGTGGAGAACATACCAATCAGGGATTGGCAGCTTGATATACTGTAATTAAGTTTGAGCTACTGCAATTTTTTCGAAAGAGATGGTTCCGGGATGAAATAATCAATCGCATTTTGGGGTTGCGGTAGAAGATCAGTGAATTTTTGCGTGACCCAGCATATGCTAATTGCACTTCTCCAGATATATAGTACCATAAGAGAGTACATTCGTGTTTCGAGTTAACTTTCAGTCGAGGTTCATGCGCTATCTGAAAGCGTTAATATCTTTATGTTTAGTAGAGGAAGAGGAAAAAGAGTGATCTTGAATAGTCATGTTCCGTTTTAAGATCAAACTCAATGCTTCATGAGTTAATGATATTTAGAGTTTGTTCCAATATTTGAGACAAACTTTCAAAGTGATCACCAGTTACCACTACCGCTTCATCGTCGGCGTAGACGGTCTATACATAGGGCTGTTCACTCAACCAGTTATTCCCAACACTACCTTCCAACATATGTATCTATCTCTATACTTATAGAACGAATCAAAACAATTTTGGTCATCATGTACCGAAAGGAATCGTATACCAAATAATGCGTTCAGCATCTATCGAAAATAGTCGGACGGGGCAATGTCTATACAAAAGGCAACTTATTTCACTAATTTCAAACTTCCCAACCACCTATTTTTAAATTGGTTTGATCGAATATTACTCTTTTATGTTTGACCGCATATAACTAGAACTGAACTAGAACTGAACTAGAACTGAACTAGAACTGAACTAGAACTTAACTAGAACTGAACTAGAACTGAACTAGAACTGAACTAGAACTGAACTAGAACTGAACTAGAACTGAACTAGAACTGAACTAGAACTGAACTAGAACTGAACTAGAACTGAACTAGAACTGAACTAGAACTGAACTAGAACTGAACTAGAACTGAATTAGAACTGAACTAGAACTGAACTAGAACTGAACTAGAACTGAACTAGAACTGAACTAGAACTGAACTAGAATTGAACTAGAACTGAACTAGAACTGAACTAGAACTGAACTAGAACTGAACTAGAACTGAACTAGAACTGAACTAGAACTGAACTAGAACTGAACTAGAACTGAACTGAACTAGGACTGAACTAGAACTGGATCCATTTTTTCCATTGCCAGTGAAGATTCCCTGCAAATATTGCCCTTTACTACTATTAATGATTTTGCAAAAACCCCTTAGTAATTCCGTCTAAAAGTCTGCAAAACTTTCTATTCAAACTGCGAAGTTCATTTTAAAGATAACAACATATTTTTAAAGTATGTGTAAGTATGTGCCTCTAGAATACGGGAAACACCCCAGAAATTTGTCATTCATACGACCTCCCCGTTTAATGCACTTTTGTTTTTAACACACTTTTCTAATTAACAATTAATCAACATATTAACTATAAATGACACATTAAACAAATAAAAAATTATTTCAAATAAAGTATTTTAAGTAGTAGTTGTGTGAAATATGAATAAGTAATTAACAAAATTATAAATAGCTTTCGAGTGATAAAGATATAGAACAGAAGGTGGATGGTTGTCAAAACTGTGATATATATGACACACTTTTTAACATCAAGGGGTTCGTTACCATTGGTTTGAAAGTGCAAGTAATGGTTTGGGGGGGTTTAGAAATGGCTGGCCCAGATCAGCTTTAAATAGTTTGATATCCAAGCTTTGCTTGCATTACTCAGTTAAGTTTGTTGAAAAAAATCAACACTTCCTTATAAAACATCCCACTTTGTGCACGTGTTTTTGTTAAGAACTTTTCTAAAATTTAGTTTGTACTTTCATTCAAACTTCCGTTTCCTGCATTCCCATAAATCTTGGCGATAATGTATTAAGAAAAAAATTTACCACTTTTTTGCAACCAAAACCAAAAAAAACATAAAATTTATAATTCCCAAGAGCAACTTATATTATTTAAACCCGCACAAAAAAAAACTGGGAACCAAAAAAAATCTAAATAGTAACGCTCTACTTAACGTAATTTTTTAAGCATTTTTTTATTATTATCAATTTCCCTTTCCTTTAAACGAAGACGAAGAAGCTGAAGTACAACAAAAAAGTATTCACATAAACAATTTGTTTTTGCTACACTTTTTTTTTCGCTGTCATACACACCCACACGCGTGTTTTGAATTTCAAATCGCGTTATTTGACATACATTTGAGTAGTGAGTTTGTTTTTATTGTTTTTGTTGTTGCTGTCGCTGCTTTCATTATTATTTCATTTAATTTTTTTTTATTAAAATTTAATTTGATTTGCTGCTGTTTTGTTTTATTTATTTACTCTTATATTACTTAACAAAGAAACGAGAAAAAAAAAGCTCGTAAAAAATATCAATGTAGACGGGCAATAATAATACTACTGCACCATGGGTCGAAGTAGATAAAATGGCAAAATGGAAATTTGAAATTTTTGAAAATGAATTTGAGACACGGGGTTTGAAATCTGCTTTGTTGAAAATCCAAAGAAGTTTTAACCTAGGGAAATAAACATACTAGAAACTAGTATGTTTGAGAGAAGAAAACATACTAGTTTGTGATTATCTCTTCACTCTTAGGATTTGGCACTTCCAGAAAGACTGTACACAGAGAGAAATATACACGCCTGGTACCAAATTGACTCCAAACTGTTTATAACTTTTCAATACCATCCGTTGTCAAAGTATATACATACATACACTATGTAATGTTGACAACATTGCAAGAATTCGTTGTCGAAATCTAAATTTTATACACATCCGTTGTCTAAATGTTAACAAACGTAGTAAGTTCACTATTGACAAACAATCCGTTGCCAGTAGTGAGCTTACTACGTTTGTTAACATTTAGACAACGGATGTGTATAAAATTTAGATTTCGACAACATTGTCAACATTACATAGTGTTGTCGTACTTATGTATATACTTTGACAACGAATGTTATAGAAAATTTATAAACTCTTTAGTGTCAATATGGCACCAGGCGGGTATATTTCCTTTTCCCTCTGTGTAGATGCTGACGTTCTTATGGGCAACTTCGGTGTCCTTGTCGGGAATATCTGTACAATTTCCCAGTTATGATATTGACATCTAAGCTGTCCACCTTCGAGTTAGTAATCACTTCAACATTCTTAAGATCTGACTTTTACAGGCAGCTGGAAGTGGTTAGTAATGCTTTGGACAACCTTGCTTATACTACGGTCTGCTTTGGCCCTAGTGGTAACAGTCTTTCCGATAAGTACCTTCCAAAATTTGAAAGGGATAGCCGAACTGTCTTCACCTCCTCTTAACTACAATTTGACTCTTTCATGTTGCCTGTAGTAGCTAATGATAAAGTGCACAAAGTTTTAGGTACTTCTGAGTATAAACCCGGATAATAATGCTTTAGGTACCCTTGTTTATAATTCGCACAATAAGCACCTTCCATAATTCGAAGGAGTTAGCTAAAACTTTCTTAACCACGTGCCACTCTGATGCTCCTAAAACTGTATTCTTGCGAGAGTTTGTGATCACCTTTTCGCTCTTAGGATTTGGCACATACTGTACATGCTTCTGTTGTTATGGGTACCTTCGGAATCCTTCTCATGCCTTTCTGGGAAACATCACAGTTTTGAAATTGGCATATCAACTGATTTGACTGTGGATGCTTATGTTGTTATGGGCCATTCGGAGTCCTCCTGGGGCCTATCTGTGCAATTTCCCAGTTATGAAATTGACATCTAAACAGTCTACTTTTGAGTCAATGATAACTTCATCACTCTTAGAGTTCGACTTTTACAGGCAGCTGGAAGCGGTTTGGGCAATCTTGCTTATACTTCGGTCTTCTTGTTGGAAAGGCTGTTACCACCTTTCCAATAAGCACCTTCCAAAATTTGGAAGAGATAGCTGAATTGTCTCCTCCTTGCTAGGATTTGACTCTTTCATGTTGCCTGTAGTAGCTAATGATTATGTACACAAAGTTATAGGTACTTCTAAGTATAAACCCTGTTCTTAGCCTTAGTACTGGTACTGATATATAATCCATGAAGAGTGCCCTTAGAGAATTTCCTAAATGCTATCATTATGTAAAGAATGAACTTTGATAGCACAACGATATCCCTTTCCTTGTTCTGTCCTAGGCTAACGCTATCCTATACAGGAGTAGAACATTCCACCATGGGATTCAGGCTGCAAGGACATTTGTGTGAGGCCAACATCATGATCTCACTCACTAGTTTCTTCCTTTGGCTACTTTAGCTTAAGATATTGGCTCTCAGTATCTAGCTTCTTTGGATGCATTCGTATGGGGTGTCTTTTCTGACATTCTTTCCTTAGATGTTGATTTCCCGGTTTGTCTCCTTAACAAGATTCTGACTGGAGACTCCTTGGTTTTGTCGGCGTATGTGAATACAGGGAGGTTCAGCTGCACTAGTAGGGGTTTCTTTTCTGACACACTTGCCTTGGATGTTAATTTTCCGGATGTGTCTCACTAACGAGACTCTTACTGGAGAATCCTTTGAGAAAGGTATGGATGGCTTGGCTTTGCTGGTATTCGTAAAGACGCGTAGGTCTATTCTCAGTGTTTAAATACTCATAAAATCTAGTTCACTTAACTTCTGAGGTTGAGAGGGAATTTCCATCGAAGTATCCTGCAATTGACCAACTATGATCTTCTGGATCATCTTCTTTAACTTCCTACTTTGACTGTTGTCCTTTCATCTGATATGCTAGCCTTCGCAATGGATTGCTTTGGTTTGTCTCCCTCAGTCGCAAGATTTAGACTGGAGACTACTTTGAAAAAGCTATGGCTTGACTTTGAAGACGGGGAGGTATGTTGGCAATGTTCAAATACTCGGTAGATCTGGTTCACTTAAATTCTATGATTGAAAGGTAATCCGATATGTTCTTCAGAGTGTCTTATGATTGACTCAATATGATCTTCTAGAGCATCTTTTTTAACTTTTTCCTCTGTGCCCCAGATGGAAGTTTTTTGGTGGTCGATAACTTAGCAATGCTATCATTCACTTCTTCCACCATTCGATTTAATCCTTGAGATACTGAGGATTCAGAGTGGAAACACTTCCCCGTATTAAAAGGCTGCAGTTGCTGTACACCTAGATGTATAATTGGCGCATTATCCGCCACTGAGGTCATGGTTTCCCAACCCTGTAGTAGACGTTGCTTTCGATTGTAGGATAAGGACTACACATGACTCGCGAGCAGATCCACCTTTGCTGTAGGTAATATGTTATTTAGTGCGAAAAATTCAAGATTATCCTGCTTCACTTCTTGAGTGACGCAAAATTGTACATCATCTCTCCCTATCCAACTTTTGAGGAGGAGCAGAGGAGATTGGGAAACAAAAGTTGAGTTAGTGTGAAAACAAATGGAAGTGACTCCTAAAGCTTAGATGCACATTTTTCTAGTCTAATTCAGGTATTAGGGTCCTTCACTTTAATTTTTCTAAAATCAAATTTTTATCCATTCTTTCTCTTATTCCACCCCATTGTGCTTTATTATTGGCATTTTTTTATCATTTAAATTTTTGCTTTGTTTTTAGCATATCAACAACAAAAACCATAAAATACACTTCAAAATATCGTAACTATACCAAATACCAGCTGTTTTTTTATAATTCGTTAGTGAAACAGTTGTTGCGAATTGTGATTTTATTGTTATTGTTTCTATAAGGTTTTATATAGATTTTTTTCTTGTCCAAACTCTACAAGCTATTAGTATTATTTGCTATTTTTTTCCTTATCAGTATTTAACCGGCAAACTGAAAAAATAGCAAAAAAAAGAACTGCTAATACACAATAGAAACTATAGCAAAAAAGAAGCAGCACTTGAAAACAACAACAATAATAATAAAATCATAGAAATAGACGTCCACTGCGAAATGCCGGCTACATTAGTCACCACTCACTCACACGCTTTTTTTGGTATTTAAAATAACACGCCAAACAATTTGGTATCAATAAAATTTTGCTGCAGTTTTTTTTCCCTTTTTAAAAAGTAGCTTAAATTTGACAGCTAGTAGTTGTATTATTCTAACATTAAACATTTGCGGTTATTAATTTGTTTATTATACCACTTGCTAGACTATAGATGAAACTATAGTGTAGACAGTTTATAGTCAATAGTCTAGACTACAGACTAGACAACAGTCTGGACTATAGATGAGACTATAGTCTAGACCATAGACGAGATGCTTAATCTGACTATAGACGGGACCGTAGTATGGGCTACAGACTAGGCTATGTTCAAGACTACAAACGCGACAAAAGTCTAGACTACAATCCAGCCAAAAAAACGAGACTACAGAAAGGATTTTTGTCCGGTCTATACAGACTATAGACTATAGTCCACACTTTTGACGAGACTATAGGCGAGACTAATGTCCAACCTGAGTATAGACGGGACCGTAGTCCGGGTTGAAATTTGGCTATGTTCAAGGGTACAAATGAAACAAAAGTAATTTACACTATAGACCAGAGTATAACCCAGACTATAGACCAGATTATAGACCATACTACAGGTAACGCTATACATAGTACAGACTATCGATAAACTATAGTCAAGACTATAGACGATACTAAAATCAAAAGACCCTAGTCAGGGCTAAAGCCTAGGCTATGTTCAAGACTACAAACAAGACAAAAGTCTAGACTGTCATCCAGAGAAAAATCGAAAGTGCAGCCAGGGCTATAGTCCGGACTATAGACAAGACTATATAGAGTCTACTCTATAGACTAGACTATAGCCTAGACTATAGTCCAGACTATAGACTAAACTATAGTCCAGATTATAGACTAGACTATAGTCCAGATTATAGACTAGACTATAGTACAGACTATAGACAAGACTATAGTCCAGATTATGGACTAGACTATAGTCCAGACTATAGACTAGACTATAGTCCAGACTATAAACTAGACTATAGACAAGACTATAGTCCAGATTATAGACTAGACTATAGTCCAGATTATAGACTAGACTATAGTCCAGATTATAGACTAGACTATAGTCCAGACTATAGTCTAGTCTATAGTCTAGACCATAGACTAGACTAAAGTCCAGACTATAGACTAGACTATAGGCTAGACCAAAGTCCTGACTACAGACAAAACTATAGTCCAGACTTTAGACATTAGACATTATAGTCCAGACTATAAACTAGACTACAGCACAGACTACAAACTTGAATACAGACTAGACTATAGACCAGACTATAGACTAGGCTATAGTCCAGACTGTAGACTAGACTATAGTCCAGACTATAGACTAGACTATAGTCCAGACTACAGACTAGGCTATAGGCTAGACCATAGTCCTAGACTATAGCACAAACTATAGTCCAGACTATAGAATAGACTATAGTCCACACTATAAACTAGACAATAGTCATGGCTATAGACTAGACTATAGTCCAGACTATAAACTAGACTTTAGCACAGACTATAAACTAGACTATAGTCCATACTATATACTAGACTATAGTTCAGATTATAGACTGGACTATAGTCCAGACTAGACTATATTTCAGACTTTAGACTAGACTATAGTTCAGACTATAGACTACACTATAGTCCAGACTATAGCACAGACTGTAAACTAGACTATAGCACAGACTATAAACTAGACTGTAGACTAGAATATAGACCAGACCATAGGTTAGACTGTAGTCCAGACTATAGACTAGACTATAGTCCAGACTATAGACTAGACTATAGTCAAGGCTATAGTCCAGACTATAGACGAGGCTATAGTCCAGACTATAGACGAGGCTATAGTCCAGACTATAGACTAGGCTATAGTCCAGACTATAGACTAGGCTATAGTCCAGACTATAGACTAGGCTATAGTCCAGACTATAGACTAGGCTATAGTCCAGACTATAGACTAGGCTATAGTCCAGACTATAGACTAGGCTATAGTCCAGACTATAGACTAGGTTATAGTCCAGACTATAGACTAGGTTACGAAGCTGTATTCCGAACTATAAACTAGAATATAGCCAAGGCTATAGACTATAGACTATAGACTATAGATAGCTATAGTCCAGACTGTAGACAAAAGACGAGGCTATGCTAAAGAAGTCTGATTACAGACAAGACAATAATCAGACTAGAGGCTAGGCTATAGTCTAAATTGTTCACGAGACTATAAGCTAAATTATATTTAGGAGATACCACAGTTATGACTGTGTATGTAATTCAGACTATAGAAGAGACAATCATTTTTAATATCAAATCATTACTATTATTGTTTCTATAATCCTAAAAGTTAGTGATTCCCAAAACATACAACTTACTGTTACTGATCTATATTATTTTCCTTCACATTTATCTACCCGCAACATTTTTAATTAAATTATTTCGAATATAATGCCATTTTCAAATATGTTGGGGCTTATTTTTGAATGGAATAACATTCAAAGTATTCTGTGTGTTTGTTGTGAGTGGGTAAAACAGAGGCAAATTTTTGTAGTTTTTAATTTTTTCGAGACCACACAAAAAAAATTTCATTCATAAATACAATTATTATTGTTTTTCGTGCTGTTTGTTTTGTATTTTTAAATGTTTTATATTTTCTGTTTTATTTTTCTGTTTTGTATTTTTTTTTGCTCTAATAAGCGCCACTACTGCACGTCTAATTAATTCAATAATGTGGGATGCCCATGTGTAGCTGGGGCTTCTTAATTTTATTATTATACTGGCGCTATGTGCAGTTTTAAAAGAGATATGTATATTTTAGTTGTGTATTTAGATTGAAATATTTTCAATTCAATAATTTATGGAAATTTAAAATTTTGGTGGGAAAAAGTTAAACAAAATAGTTAGGTTAAGTTTAGACGATTTATATAAATTTTTAAAATTTGTCAAATTTAAATACGATTTATATTTGGTTATAGTTAATTGTTCTAAATACAAGTTTATTATAATTTTATTCAAAATTGTCTACAAAATTATGTTTTTATTCTTCAAAATTGTTTTTCTAAGTTTCGTCAAATTTTATTCTATTGCAAGTGTGAACACCTGCAAAACGTAAATTTCCTATTTTTGAATCCCTTTTTTCTGTTGGTTTCTTTATTTAAAAATATTTATTTAGTTTATTTTCGTTTTATTTGTTTATATTTATTTAGTTCATATGTTTTTCTTTTTTTGCAAATTATTTTACCTTATTTTCTTTGTTTTTGCAGATTTTTCAATATTTGTTTTAGTTTTTTTAAAATACTATAGTTTATTTTGCTTAATTTGGTTCAATTTGTTATTTTTAGAGTTGACGTATGCTTTGAAAAACATGAATGCAAAAAAATATTTGTCTAAGAAATTAGTAAATTTACTATAGTCTGCAATATCATAGGTGGCTATCCATTAGCATTTGATGTCACTCAAAACTAAAAAAATAACTAAAAAATTAACTAACTAACTAACTAACTAACTAACTAACTAACTAACTAACTAACTAACTAACTAACTAACTAACTAACTAACTAACTAACTACTAACTAACTAACTAACTAACTAACTAACTAACTACTAACTAACTAACTAACTAACTAACTAACTAACTAACTAACTAACTAACTAACTAACTAACTAACTAACTAACTAACTAACTACTAACTAACTAACTAACTAACTAACTAACTAACTAACTAACTAACTAACTAACTAACTAACTAACTACTAACTAACTAACTAACTAACTAACTACTAACTAACTAACTAACTAACTAACTAACTAACTAACTAACTAACTAACTAACTAACTAACTAACTAACTAACTAACTAACTAACTAACTAACTAACTACTAACTACTAACTAACTAACTACTAACTAACTAACTAACTAACTAACTAACTAACTAACTAACTAACTAACTAACTAACTAACTAACTAACTAACTAACTAACTAACTAACTAACTAACTAACTAACTAACTAACTAACTAACTAACTAACTAACTACTAACTAACTAACTAACTAACTAACTAACTAACTAACTAACTAACTAACTAACTAACTAACTAACTAACTAACTAACTAACTAACTAACTAACTAACTAACTAACTAACTAACTAACTAACTAACTAACTAACTAACTAACTAACTAACTACTAACTAACTAACTAACTAACTAACTAACTAACTAACTAACTAACTAACTACTAACTAACTAACTAACTAACTAACTAACTAACTACTAACTAACTAACTAACTAACTAACTACTAACTAACTAACTAACTAACTAACTAACTAACTAACTACTAACTAACTAACTAACTAACTAACTAACTACTAACTAACTAACTAACTAACTAACTAACTAACTACTAACTAACTAACTAACTAACTAACTAACTAACTACTAACTAACTAACTAACTAACTAACTACTAACTAACTACTAACTTATTAACTAACTAACTGACTAACTAACTAACTAACTACTAACTAACTAACTAACTTACTAACTAACTAACTAACTAACTAACTAACTAACTAACTAACTAACTAACTAACTAACTAACTAACTAACTAACTAACTACTAACTAACTAACTAACTAACTAACTAACTACTAACTAACTAACTAACTAACTACTAACTAACTAACTAACTAACTAACTAACTAACTAACTAACTAACTAATTAACTAACTAACTAACTAACTAACTAATTTATTAACTAACTAACTGACTAACTAACTACTAACTAACTAACTAACTAACTAACTAACTAACTAACTAACTAACTAACTAACTAACTACTAACTAACTAACTAACTAACTAACTACTAACTAACTAACTAACTAACTACTAACTAACTAACTAACTAACTACTAACTAACTAACTAACTAACTAACTAACTAACTAACTAACTAACTAACTAACTAACTCCTAACTACTAACTAACTACTAACTAACTAACTAACTAACTAACTACTACTAACTAACTAACTAACTAACTAACTAACTAACTACTACTAACTAACTAACTAACTACTAACTAACTAACTACTAACTAACTAACTAACTACTAACTAACTAACTAACTACTAACTAACTAACTAACTACGTTGTAGTTCAGACATTAGTCTAGCATAGGACAACACTATAGTTTGGACTATATTAGACAATGTATATAGACTAAACTGATTTTTGCTTCTGGAGTACAAAATATGTGAGATTATAACATAAACTCAGAGGACTACAACGTCAGCACAACAGTTAAGTCCAATCTGGTCAGTCTATAGAGGAAAGTATGGAACAAGGCGAGACTTTAAATACCTGTCTGTATATAACACATAGTTCGCACTCGGAGCAAGGCGGTAGTCTTGTCTATAAAAGACAACATATACTAATGTATGCTCCATATTATAGCTGAGACCATTAACCAGACTGTAGACAACACTATAATTCAGAGTACAGGTACATATAAACTACGTGCTGTAGGCGAGACTTTAAATTCCTGTCTGTATATGGCACATAGTTCACACTCGGAGCTAGGTGGTAGTCTAGGCTATAGAGGACAACATATACAAGTGTATGATCTATTTTATAGATGAGACTATTAACTAGACTGAAGACATCACTATAATTAAGAGTACAGGTACAGTCCAGACGGTAGACGAGACTATAGTCCAGATTATAAACTATACTATAGTCCAGGCTATAGACGAGACTATAGCCCACATTATAGGCAATATTCCAGACATAGACGAGACTATAGTCCAGACTATTGACGAAACTATAGTCCATACTATAGACGAAACTATAGTCCAGACTATAGACGAGACTATAGTCTAGACTGTAGACGAGACTATAGTCCGGACTATAGTCCAAACTATAGACGAGACTATATTCCAGACCTAGACGAGACTATAGTCCAGACTACAGACGAGACTTTATTCCAGACTACAGACGAGACTTTATTCCAGACTATAGATGAGACTATAGTCCAGACGATAGTCCGGACTATAGTCCAAACTATAGACGAGACTATATTCCAGACGTAGAGGAGACTATATTCCCGACCTAGACGAGAGTATAGTCCAGACTATAGACAAGACTATAGTCCAGACTACAGACGAGACTATATTTTAAAGTTTCGACTGCAACATTGTATACATTCACGACTAAATACGGTATCGTCTATAGTCTTGACTATAGTCTGGAATATAGTCTAGACTATTGTCTAGACTATTGTCTAGACTATAGTCTCGTCTATAGTCTGGACTATAGACGAGACTATAGCCCAGACTATAGATGATACTATAGTCCAGACTATAGACGTGACTATAGTCCAGACATAGACAAGACCATAGTCCAGACTATAGGCTCATCTATTGTTTAGACTATAGTCTCGTCAATAGTCCAGACTATAGTCTCGTCAATAGTCCACACTATAGATGAGACTATAATCTAGACAATAGTCTAGATTATAGTCCAGACTATATTCCAGACTATAGTCAAAACTATAGACGATACCGTATTTAGTCGTGAATGTATACAATGTTGCAGTCGAAACTTTAGACGTAATCTAATAGTTTCGTTTAAAGTTTCGACTGCAACATTGTATACATTCACGACTAAATACAGTATCGTCTATAGTCTCGACTATAAACCAGATTAAAGTATAATCTATAGTTTCGTCTAAGGTTTCAAGTGCAACCTTTTATACATTCGCGTTCCAAACTTTAGACGAAGCTATAGATTACGCCGTAATCTGGTTTATAGATGAGAATCTATTCTTGTCTGTCAGTAAGATAATAGATATGACTATAATCCAGATCATAAAAGAGACTATAGTTCTGAGCAGCGATTGACCATAGATGACGTTTGAAGACGTTTGAAGTGTATAATTCGTTAAAACTAAAATCGCAGGCTAATTTGCTACTTTTTTTTTTGAAGTTTTTTTTTTTAATAAAACTTTTAAATTACCTTTGACAAAAACACACTATTATAAAAATATTATTTGTTTTGCTCTCTTTCCCTTAATAATTTCTAAGTCAATCAGTCACATATTTTCTTTTCATGTTAAATGCTAAACAAATAAATAAAATTTATTAAACAAAAGAATTTGTTTTTATTAATGTTGTTGTTGTTATTTTTTTATCATTAGTAGTATTATTTTCTCCCTCATTTGTTTATTTTGATTGTTCTAAATAAACAAATATTGTGTGTATGTGTTTTTTTCTTTCAAGCACTTATTATTTTGCAAAATTTCAATATTTAATCAAGACATTCCAGAAATATTTTGAATTGAAAAGGAAAAAGACACTTGAAAAACATTTCGACGTCATAGATATTTTTATTATAAATAATAGGCTGTTTAATAAGAATTCTAAGAAATTAAGGAAATCTAGAGAATTTTTTTTTTTTAATTTTTTAAATATTTAAGAAAACAAAGTGCAACAGTTAGAAGAATTTTTCACAATCCTGAAAGTTCAAATTTCCAAATTTTCTTTGCTGCAACAAAAAATTTGTCTTTACTTTAACCTTTAAAATTTATTTCATGCACTTATTTGTTTAATAAATCATTTTTTATTATTTTTCACAAAAATTCTTAAGCTAATTGAAATTGGAATTTTTAGAACAAAAAAGACAGTTGTTTATTAACTTGGCAAACAGCACACAACAACAAAAAATTACTTATTCTATAAGAAAGACAATCACTTTGTTGTATTTCATTTATTTTAAATAAATATGACTAATTTATTAAAAGAAAATATTTTAAAATAAATACTACATACCTGTTAATATTCCATTGGCTTTATGACTGAGTACCAAAACTGTGAGTATGCTGCTCCAGAATATGATGTAATCCAAACTAATTTTATGATTCATGTTGAAAATGACCTTAATGCGTTTAAGTATTTAAAGTGAAAGAAAAGGTGTTGTCAACTTTTTGTTGTTGCAAATATAATTTATTTGAAGTGATTAACTTGTATTTAAAACTCACTTATTATTTTCTTATTTATGATTTTATTCACTCTCTAGCTAATAATTAATAAAGAAAAAATTGACAAAATTTTAAAAAATTTGTAAATTTAGAAACTTTTTTAAGAAAATTTTGAAATATTTTGAATGTAATTTAAATTTTTAATGATTTTTTTTTTAATAAAAATTTTTAATATATTTTTTTCACTTTATATTGAATTTTGTAATATTTTGAAATTTCTACGGAAATTCTAAAATGTTAAACTTAATATATGAATTTTTTTAAATATTTATTCCAAACTTAATTATTTTAATACTTTTTGTAAAACTTTGTAATGATGTTACTGTTGTCAAGCTGAAAATATAAGAAAATATAAAAAAAATTAAAAAAATATTTTGAATTATAAAGAACTACAAATTCTAAAAATTAAGAAAAAGGAGTTTGAAACACCAAAACTGAAATTACACCACGATAGTGTCTAACGGTATAAAATAGATAAGTACACGACTTTCTAGAGTATAAACTATATTTGTGATGGGATAATAGGTCGGACTATGGACAAGAACGTAATGCAGACTATAGCTCATACTATAGACTAGATTAAAGAATAGACTATAGTCCAAGCAATAGGACTATAGTCCATAATATAGACCCGATTAGAAAAAAAACTATAGATAGGGCTATCGAAAAGAATATAGTCCAGACCAGAGGTTAGACCTTAACCACACTAGACTTTAGAAGATAATATATATAATATAGAAGATAATATATACTAGACACAATGGACGAGACTATAGCACAGACTTTAGAATAATCTAGGAAAGAGTATAGTCCGGACTGTAGGCGAAACAATAGCTTAAAATATAAACGAGGCGGTAGCCCACTATATAAACTATATTCCATGCCATAGTTCAGACTATAGAACATACTATAGATAAGACTGTATTCCAGACTATAGATGAATCTATTTTCAGACTATAGGCAAGAATATAGTCAAGACTGTAGACGAGACTAAAGTTCAAAATATAAATTAGACTGAAATCCAGACTATAGACGACACTATAGTTCAGACTATAGACGAGACTATAGTCCAGACTATAGACGAGACTATAGTCCAGACTATAGACGACACTATAGTCCAGACTATAGACGAGACTATAGTTAAACTATAGAGGAGAGTATAGTACAGACTATAGACGAGACTATAGTCCAGACTATAGAGGAGATAATAGTCCAGACTATAGACAAGACTATAGTCCAGACTATAGACGAGACTTTAGTCCAGACCATAGACGAGACTTTAGTCCAGACTATAGACGAGACTATAGTCCAGACTATAGATGGGACTATAGTCGAGACTATAGACGAGACTATAGACGAGACTATAGTCCAGACTATAGACGAGACTATAGTCCAGACTATAGACAAAACTATAGACGAGAGTATAGTCCAGACTATAGTCGAGACCATAGATGAAACTATAGTCCAGACTATAGACGAGAGTATAGTCCAGACTATAGACGAGACTATAGTCCAGACTGTAGACGAGAATATTATCCAGACGTTAGACGAGACTATAGTCCAGACGTTAGATGAGACTATAGTCCAAACGATACTATAGTCTAGACTATAGACGAGACTATAGTCTAGACCATAGACGAGACTATAGTCTCGTCTATAGACTTGACTCGTCTATAGACCAGACTATAGACGATTCTATAGTCCACACTATAGGTGATTCTATAGTCCAGACTATAGGTGATTCTATAGTCCAGACTATAGACGAGACTATAGTCCAGACTATAGACGAGACTATAGTCCAGACTACATACGATTCTATAGTCCAGACTAGACTATAGTCCAGACTATATACGATTCTATAGTCCAGACTAGACTATAGTCCAGACTAGACTATAGTCCAGACTATAGACGAGACTATAATCCAGACTATATACGATTCTATAGTCCAGACTAGACTATAGTCCAGACTATAGACGAGACTATAGTTCGGACTATAAACGAGACAATATCTCGGACTATAGTCCATATTATATACGAGACTATAGTCCAGAATAAAGACCATACTATAGGCCAGACTCTAGGCGAGACTATAGTCCAGGATATAACAAGACTATGTTGTTCATTTACATATAATTTGAACCTTCACCGCCCTTTCCCTGTAAATATATTCTAATGAGTTTCAGCTTAAATAAATTTCATCATATTTTTTTTCTCTATCCTCACAAATTAATTGTTTGTTTTAATAATAAGTTTTAACACAAGAAACTTAATGATATGCCATAATTAATTTATTATTAATTAATTACAATAATTATGAATAAAAATAGCAGCCAATTTTTTTTTCTTATTTGTTTAAAACATTTCTCTCTTTTTGTTTTACTAACCTGTTAATTCTTTTTTCAACACTTCTTTATTGTAATTGATGTTTTGTTAAATTTGTTGAGGTTTTTTTTTTCGACGACAAATTTAACATAAATTAAAAATATATTTTTTAATTATACACTTTTATATAATTAATGGTTTACAATTCTTTTCAGGTCATATATTAGCATAATGTTTATATATATTTTTTTTGATCTATTAAATTATTTAATTTTTTCAATATTTATTTATATGACAACAATTTTATATTTTGCTTATATGTTTTATAAAGATTTATGTTTAATTTTTTTTTATTAATGAATTTTTTCTTATTTTATATTTTAGCTGTATTTAATTATTTGCTTCAAATTGTTGTAATTAATTAAAAACCGTGTTAAACAAATTTATTTTAACCATAGTATTAACGATAGATAATTATTTATTTATTACTTTAATTTATCTATAGAATTAATTATTTAAGTTTTTTGTTTTAGCAACGAATTATTTTTGTATTATAGAAAATTTACACTTTTGTTTAAATATTATTATTTGTTGTAATAAACCAATGAGATCCTGCAATAAATAGAGAAAAAAAGAAATCGATTAATTATTTGGTTTTTATATGAAAATAAATTATAATAGTTAATGAAGTGTTAAGTTCATTAATCTAATATCAGTTTCATTTATTATAAATATGTTAAAAGAATATCAGTCAAAATGTTTTACTGGTTCTTTAAACTTCTGTTCAGAAAGGAAGTGCTTTTTTTAAATAGAATAAAACAAATTAGCTAACTCAATGGTGAACTAGAACAGAACTAGAACTGAACTAGAACTGAACTAGAACTGAACTAGAACTGAACTAGAACTGAACTAGAACTGAACTAGAACTGAACTAGAACTGAACTAGAACTGAACTAGAACTGAACTAGAACTGAACTAGAACTGAACTAGAACTAGACTAGAACTGAACTAGAACTAAAACTGAACTAGAACTGAACTAGAACTGAACTAGAACTGAACTAGAACTGAACTAGAACTGAACTAGAACTGAACTAGAACTGAACTAGAACTGAACTAGAACTGAACTAGAACTGAACTAGAACTGAACTAGAACTGAACTAGAACTGAACTAGAACTGAACTAGAACTGAACTAGAACTGAACTAGAACTGAACTAGAACTGAACTAGAACTGAACTAGAACTGAACTAGAATTGAACTAGAACAGAACTAGAACAGAACTAGAACTGAACTAGAACAGAACTAGAACTGAACTACTAGAACTACTGAACTAGAACTGAACTAGAACTGAACTAGAACTGAACTAGAACAGAACTAGAACTGAACTAGAACAGAACTAGAACTGAACTAGAACAGAACTAAACTGAACTAGAACTGAACTAGAACTGAACTAGAACTGAACTAGAACTGAACTAGACTGAACTAGAACTGAACTAGAACTGAACTAGAACTGACTAGAACTAGAACTAGAAACTGAACTAGAACTGAACTAGAACTGAACTAGAACTGAACTAGAACTGAACTAGAACTGAACTAGAACTGAACTAGAACTGAACTAGAACTGAACTAGAACTGAACTAGAACTGAACTAGAACTGAACTAGAACTGAACTAGAAACTGAACTAGAACTGAACTAGAACTGAACTAGAACTGAACTAGAACGAACTAGAAACTGAACTAGAACTGAACTAGAACTGAACTAGAACTGAACTAGAACTGAACTAGAACTGAACTAGAACTGAACTAGAACTGAACTAGAACTGACTAGAACTGAACTAGAACTGAACTAGAACTGAACTAGAACTGACTAGAACTGAACTAGAACTGAACTAGAACTGAACTAGAACTGAACTAGAACCTGAACTAGAAATGAATAGACTGAACTAGAACTGAACTAGAACTGAACTAGAACTGAACTAGAACTGAACTAGAACGGAACTAGAACTGAACTAGAACTGAACTAGAACTGAACTAGAACTGAACTAGAACTGAACTAGAACTGAACTAGAACTGAACTAGAACTGAACTAGAACTGAACTAAACTGAACTAGAACTGAACTAGAACTGAACTAGAACTGAACTAGAACTGAACTAGAACTGAACTAGAACTGAACTAGAACTGAACTAGAACTGAACTAGAACTGAACTAGAACTGAACTAGAACTGAACTAGAACTGAACTAGACGAACTAGAACTGAACTAGAACTGAACTAGAACTGAACTAGAACTGAACTAGAACTGAACTAGAACTGAACTAGAACTGAACTAAGAACTGAACTAGAACTGAACTAGAACTGAACTAGAACTGAACTAGAACTGAACTAGAACTGAACTAGAAACTGAACTAGAAACTGAACTAGAACTGAACTAGAACTGGAACTAGAAACTGAAACTAGACAGAAACTGGAACTAGAACTAGAACCTAGAACTGGAACTAGAACTGAACTAGAACTGAACTAGAACTGAACTAGAACTGAACTAGAACAGAACTAGAAACAGAAACTATAACTGAACTAGAACATGAACTAGAACTGTAACTAGAACTGAACTATAACTGAACTAGGAATCTGAACTAGAACTAGAACTAGAACTGAACTAGAACTGAACTATAACTGAACTAGAACTGAACTAGAACTGAACTAGAACTGAACTAGAACTGAACTAGAACTGAACTAGAACTGAACTAGAACTGAACTAGAACTGAACTAGAACTGAACTAGAACTGACCTAGAACTGAACTAGAACTGAACTAGAACTGAACTAGAACTGAACTAGAACTGACTAGAATGAACTAGAACTGAACTAGAACTGAACTAGAACTGAACTAGAACTGAACTAGAACTGAACTAGAACTGAACTAGAACTGAACTAGAACTGAACTAGAACTGAACTAGAACTGAACTAGAACTGAACTAGAACATGAACTAGAACTGAACTAGAACTGAACTAGAACTGAACTAGAACTGAACTAGAACTGAACTAGAACTGACTAGAACTACTAGAACTGAACTAGAACTGAACTAGAACTGAACTAGAACTGAACTAGAACTGAACTAGAACTGAACTAGAACTGAACTAGAACTGAACTAGAACTGAACTAGAACTGAACTAGAACTGAACTAGAACTGAACTAGAACTGAACTAGAACTGAACTAGAACTGAACTAGAACTGAACTAGAACTGAACTAGAACTGAACTAGAACTGAACTAGAACTGAACTAGAACTGAACTAGAACTGAACTAGAACTGAACTAGAACTAGAACTGAAAGAACTGAACTAGAACTGAACTAGAACTGAACTAGAACTGAACTAGAACTGAACTAGAACTGAACTAGAACTGAACTAGAACTGAACTAGAACGAACTAGAACTGAACTAGAACTGAACTAGAACTGAACTAGAACTGAACTAGAACTGAACTAGAACTGAACTAGAACAGAACTAGAACAGAACTAGAACTGAACTAGAACTGAACTAGAACTGAACTAGAACTGAACTAGAACTGAACTAGAACTGAACTAGAACTGAACTAGAACTGAACTGAGAACTGAACTAGAACTGAACTAGAACTGAACTAGAACTGAACTAGAACTGAACTAGAACTGAACTAGAACTGAACTAGAACTGAACTAGAACTGAACTAGAACTGAACTAGAACTGAACTAGAACTGAACTAGAACTGAACTAGAACTGAACTAGAACATGAACTAGAACTGAACTAGACTGAACTAGAACTGAACTAGAAGTGAATAGAACTGAACTAGAATGACTAGAACTGAACTAGAACTAGAACTGAACTAGAACTGAACTAGAACTGAACTAGAACTGAACTAGAACTGAACTAGAGAACTGAACTAGAACTGAAACTAGAACTGAAACTAGGAAACTGAACTAGAACTGACTAGAACTGAACTCGAACTGAACTAGAACTGAACTAGAACTGAACTAGAACTGACCTAAACTGAATAGAACTGAACTAGAAATGAACTAGAACTGAACTAGAATGAACTAGAACTGAACTAGAACTGAAACTAGAACTGAACTAGAACTGAACTAGAACTGAAACTAGAACTGAACTAGAACATGAACTAGAACAGAACTAGAAACTGAACTAGAACTGAACTAGAACTGAACTAGAACTGAACTAGAACTGAACTAGAACTGAACTAGAACTGACTAGAACTAGAATTGAACTAGAACTGAACTTGAACTGAAGTAGAACTGAACTAGAACTGATATAAAAGTGAACTAAAATTGATCTAGAATTGACATTAGACGAGTCTTTAGACGGACTATAGTTTAAACTGTCTGACTATAGAAAGAGACATTATTTTAATTCCCACTCTAATCTTGTCATTCCTAACACGTTATTCGAAACAATTATGATAAATTCTTAGAAATCTATTTCTTTTGTTCTATACATACTACGCTACCCAAAACATCTAACTCATTTCTTTTAGAATTCTCATAGCCTACACCCGCCCTCTCACCTTAATCCCTGTTTTATTTAAAAATAAAAAAACTTTATTTAAATTCATTTATCTTCTACATATTCTACTATTTTCAGCATAAATTTCAGCTCTACTTATAATCTCCGTTATTATTTATCGATTATGAACCAAAAAGAAAAAAAATCGTTTTTTTTTTGTCTAGTCAATACCATAAATTTTGAAAAATGCGCATATCATTGAAAATGTTGACACAAACAAAAAGCTTTGTATATAGTATTATTAATAATTCATAAAAATATTAATAAAATAGAAAAAAAAAGTATTATAATAATGAAATTGGCGAAATGAGAAATATAAAAAAACCATAACATAAATATCACACACTCCCACATTTTTAAATCGCACAGAAGATAGAAGAAAGAACGGTAGAAAAAAATTTAAAACATTAATTTGTTTAATATACAACATAAACAATTTAGCGTTATTATAACCCAGCGACAAATTGTAGTAATAATTTGATTAAGTTGGAGATTTAATATCGGGACGAAGAAAACAAGTTCAGCTTAACTTTAGCGGGCATAGGCAGAGAGTAAACAAATTACTCTCTGACTAGTTTTGTGTGTTTTCTACATGTGTGAGCATACAAATCAAGAGAGCTCTTGTAACAGCTCTTTGAGATTCGATGCTCTAAATATTTATCGATAAGAAGCTATCTCTTCCTTCTGTAAACTGACACAGTCCAACAACATTTGACATTCGATCCTCTGTTTGAAAATTTCAAAGCTTTGAACAAATGTTTACTAGGTTATCTTATTAAATCCGTTAAAGCTTATTAATACCACTGGAAAAAAACAACCAACTTTCTTTGCCAGAAAATGACATGATATTTTTTTTGGTAAATCTTTTTTTCTCCCACCCCTGGACCTGTTAAAACGCAATTTATAATGTTAAATTTTTAAACAAATAGAAGGCGGAAAATAAGCAGTTTTTTGGATACAATAATATTTTTTAAATAAAATTTACAAAAATTTAAAAATAACAGATTAAATTATCATTAAGTAAATCGAAGGTGCCAACGTAAAAGAAAATAAAACGCAATTTGTTACGTAAATAGCAAAAAAAAAATAATTATAACAAAATTTACCTAAGATATTATAAAGTTATTGGTTGATAAAAAATATTTTGGTGTTAAAAAACATTTTCTTTTTTCTGTAAAGCTCTTTATAAAAATAAACTTTTCTTGATTTACCAGCAAATGCTTTGGATTATGTACAAAATTTATTAATAGTTTAAAGCAAAATTTAAAAGAAAGCGTAAAATAAATATCATATATAAAGTTCCTTCAACTTGTGGTTGAAACCTGAGTTATGGCTGAATATGTGATTTTGCACGTCATTGCAAGCGCTGACTTGCCAATTAATAATTTGACTTGTTAAAGACTTTGAAGAAAAATATCGCATTCCAGAGATTATATCAGGCGTGCTAAATAAGCGTTGACGTAACATTGTGCTAACAAGTGTTTGGCTATAATGATGATTTCCAAAAGAAAAAAACAAGATTTGGGGAATTTAGCTAAATAAGTTAAGATTATGGTTAAAGTAAAGATGTTATTAACAATTCAAACTAGAACTGAACTAAAACTTAACTAGAACTTAACTGGAACTGTACTAGATCCGAACTAGAACTGAACTAGAACTGAACTAGAACTGAACTAGAACTGAACTAGAACTGAACTAGAACTGAACTAGAACTGAACTAGAACTGAACTAGAACTGAACTAGAACTGAACTAGAACTGAACTAGAACTGAACTAGAAACTGAACTAGAACTGAACTAGAACTGAACTAACTAGAACTGAACTAGAACTGAACTAGAACTGAACAGAACTGAACTAGAACTGAACTAGAAACTGAACTAGAACTGAACTAGAACTGAACTAGAACTGAACTAGAACTGAACTAGAACTGAACTAGAACTGAACTAGAACTAGAACTGAACTAGAACTGAACTAGAACTGAACTAGAACTGAACTAGAACTGAACTAGAACTGAACTAGAACTGAACTAGAACTGAACTAGAACTGAACTAGAACTGAACTAGAACTGAACTAGAACTAGAACTGAACTAGAACTGAACTAGAACTGAACTAGAACTGAACTAGAACTGAACTAGAACTGAACTAGAACTGAACTAGAACTGAACTAGAACTGAACTAGAACTGAACTAGAACTGAACTAGAACTGAACTAGAACTGAACTAGAACTGAACTAGAACTGAACTAGAACTAGAACTGAACTAGAACTGAACTAGAACTGAACTAGAACTGAACTAGAACTGAACTAGAACTGAACTAGAACTTAACTAGAACTGAACTAGAACTGAACTAGAACTGAACTAGAACTGAACTAGAACTGAACTAGAACTGAACCAGAACTGAACCAGAGCTGAACTAGAACTAAACTAGTACTGAAATATAACTGAACTTAAACTAAACATACATATGTACTGTATAATTCTCTCAAGAAAAATATGTAAAACAAATTTTGAAAAAATCTTTTTTTCTTTTATATACATTAAGTAATGTTGCAACCTGAATTAAATATTTCCCCAATTAAGCACATATTTAATAGCTATAATTAATTAATCCACTAATTTGTTACATCACACAGTAAAATGTTTAAAAAACATTTAATAAAAAAAATCATTTCGCTGTAAATCCAATTCCATTACCCCTCCCCTTAACTCAAATTACATTTAATTATTTACTGTGAAAAATTAAAAACAAATAAATGATGATGATTTTGTGTGTTTTCTCCCAACTTTTTTCTCTAATTTCATACCAATTTCATTTAACTAAATGTTTGTAATAAAATTTATTGATTTTACGATTATCGCTTCATTAGTAAGTATAAAAAACTGTTTAAAATAAATTATTTAAATAATAGTTTTTTTTTGCTGTATTATTTTTAAACAATTAATTGTTTTTAAAACTTTTGTTCTTAAGACTGTTTGTTGTAAGTATCTAAATAATAAAATGGAAAATATTGAAGGTTGCATTATACGAAAAAACAACAAAATTTCAAATGTGTGAAATGATATATGAAATGTACAAGTTTAACGTAATAGATAACGTCATTTACGTTTGACTTGCTGTATGTCCGTCTGTCTGTCTGATCTTGTATGTGTTTAATTGAATGTAAAAAAATATAAAATTAACAATTAAATTTATGATCTGTTTGCTCATATATCTTTTTAGAAACATTTTTATGGATTTTATTTTTTGCTTTTGTTTAATTATATTTTTGTATTGTGTTAAGCTGTGTTGTAATTTGATTTAAAAAATTTAAAAGTTTCGATTACAAATCGGTTAACATAAATTATTGTGACATAAATTAATAGTTTTTTTTTTTTTTGTAGTTTGTTATGAATACGGGGCGTTTGTTTTAATTTATTTTATAATATTTGCTATTTCAAGTTAGTTAAGAATCTGCTGCTGAACGATTCTTTTAAAAGCCAGCGGTCGCCCGAGGTTATTCGTTAGCACAAACCAACAGAATTATTAGTTAAGTCCAGCTAGAGTTCAGTTCTAGTTCAGCTAGAGTTCAGTTCTAGTTCAGTTCTTGTTCAGTTCTAGTTCAGTTCTAGCTCAGTTCTAGTTCAGTTCTAGTTCAGTTCTAGTTCAGTTCTAGTTCAGTTCTAGTTCAGTTCTAGTTCAGTTCTAGTTCAGTTCTAGTTCAGTTCTAGTTCAGTTCTAGTTCAGTTCTAGTTCAGTTCTAGTTCAGTTCTAGTTCAGTTCTAGTTCAGTTCTAGTTCAGTTCTAGTTCAGTTCTAGTTCAGTTCTAGTTCAGATCTAGTTCAGTTCTAGTTCAGTTCTAGTTCAGTTCTAGTTCAGTTCTAGTTCAGTTCTAATTCAGTTCTAGTTCAGTTCTAGTTCAGTTCTAGTTCAGTTCTAGTTCAGTTCTAGTTCAGTTCTAGTTCAGTTCTAGTTCAGTTCTAGTTCAGTTCTAGTTCAGTTCTAGTTCAGTTCTAGTTCAGTTCTAGTTCAGTTCTAGTTCAGTTCTAGTTCAGTTCTAGTTCAGTTCTAGTTCAGTTCTAGTTCAGTTCTAGTTCAGTTCTAGTTCAGTTCTAGTTCAGTTCTAGTTCAGTTCTAGTTCAGTTCTAGTTCAGTTCTAGTTCAGTTCTAGTTCAGTTCTAGTTCAGTTCTAGTTCAGTTCTAGTTCAGTTCTAGTTCAGTTCTAGTTCAGTTCTAGTTCAGTTCTAGTTCAGTTCTAGTTCAGTTCTAGTTCAGTTCTAGTTCAGTTCTAGTTCAGTTCTAGTTCAGTTCTAGTTCAGTTCTAGTTCAGTTCTAGTTCAGTTCTAGTTCAGTTCTAGTTCAGTTCTAGTTCAGTTCTAGTTCAGTTCTAGTTCAGTTCTAGTTCAGTTCTAGTTCAGTTCTAGTTCAGTTCTAGTTCAGTTCTAGTTCAGTTCTAGTTCAGTTCTAGTTCAGTTCTAGTTCAGTTCTAGTTCAGTTCTAGTTCATTTCTAGTTCAGTTCTAGTTCAGTTCTAGTTCAGTTCTAGTTCAGTTCTAGTTCAGTTCTAGTTCAGTTCTAGTTCAGTTCTAGTTCAGTTCTAGTTCAATTCTAGTTCTATTCTAGTTCAGTTCTACTTCAGTTCTAATTTCGTTCTGGTTTAGTTCGAGTTTAGTTTTGTTTTAGTTGTAGTTTAACAACCTGAGTTCTGATTTAGTTCTCAGCAAACATAAAATTTTCTTCTAAATTAAGTTCCAATAACACTTTATAACACAAATCGTTCTAAATAAAATTCAATCAAATTAATATATTTAGATATATAACCAACCTATTTGTGTCAATATGTATGTAGATATAAGGGTATATTGAATATAGTCTAATAAATAAAATACTAGAAAATTAAATAAATATTAACAAAGTCATAATATTGTAAAAAAGGGAAAAATACCAAAACCCTCAAAAAACACACAATCAATAAGAAGAAATATAAAATGTTTGAAGTCAAGCATAGACAAGCGGCGGCATCTTTTTCCAACGACGACCAGTAATTGAGTTTCAAATCGGATAGGAAAAGGGGGAGAAAACACACACACACACTTAGAGTCTATGTATAATAGTAAAAATAAATAAACAATTTAAAAATGCCACCACAAACAAATCAAATATAAATTATATACAAATTATAACTAATAAATTTAATGCTCAATAGACTAGAGAAGGAAGCTTAGGGGTAGAAAGTGGGAATTGAAATCAAATCAAAAAGAATTTGAAAACGGAACTTGAGTAGAAAATCAAAATATCTTAAAGTGCTAACTAATGAAATCAAATAACACACAGACAAGAAATAGAAATATTCTATTAATTGGCTTCTAAGTAGCGTAAGATTGAAAATAGAAATTTAACTAGTTTCAGTAAAGAGCAATAAAATGATTTGTACAATATTGAAGAAAATAAATACTTAATGTTATTAAATGGAGGATGGATGACTTTGTAAAAAGAAAAATCACATACAAACCAAAAATTTAATTGAAATCAATTGTAATTGTAAAGTAATTTAAAGAAATAATGAGTTCAATTTTAATAAACGAGGGTAGTTTAAAAAGTTTTTTTTTTATGCATTTAGAGAACATTGTAGAAGTTAAAAAAGTTATTGGGAGAGTTCCAAAAAAGCTGTTCTGCATCAAAAAAGTAATTTTTTTACTTAAACTCTTCAAATTTTCCACAATATGAAATTACATTTATATAATGAAATTTCATTTATATAATGAAATTTAATTGACAGTAACACAATTCGTCAACAAACTGTTATAGTACTTTTTAATTAATTAACAATTAACCCCATTTTTTTCAACAATAAAATAAACGAAAAATTCTTGAGCTGATTTAAGCTGTTTATTGGAAATTTTAATTCAATTATTTTCTATTTCTTATACATTGTTTTGACTGACTTGCAAAAATCAGTTCAATAATATTCAAATATTTAATAAAAGAAATATTTATAACAATAAATATTTTTCAATTGACCACAAAACGGAATCAATAACAAGATATTTTTTTTTTTTAATTTTATAACAACAAGAAAAACATTTCATTATCGAAAAAAAAAAATAGAAGAAAAAACTAGAATTCTAGAAGCGATTTCGTATTGAACATGAAATCGAGCTTTTCTATACAAAAGTTGATCGCTAAGAGATCATGCTTTTCTATGGCAAAGTTGATCGTTATGAAATCAACCTTTTCTATATAAAAGTTTATCGTTAGGAGATCAATCTTTTTTATAGAAAATTTGATCGTTATGAAAGCATGCTTTTCTATAGAAATGTTGATCGTTAACTGATCAAGCTAATCTATAGAAAAGTGGATCATGCTCTTCTATAGAATAGTTGATCGTTAAAAGATCGTGTTTTTCTATCGTTAAGAGATCACGATCACATAACTTTGACAACCTTTTTTAAAGAAAAGTTGATCGTTAGGAATGTTGATCATTAGAAGATCAAACTTTTCTACAGAAAAGTTGATCGTAAGGAGGCCAATTTTTTCTATAGAAAAGTTGATCATTAGAAGATCAATCTTTTCTATATAGAAAAGTTGATCATTAGAGTCAAGCTTTTCCATAGAAAAGTCAGGAGACCAATATTTTCTATAGAAAAAAAGTTGATCGTTAGAGCTCATGCTTTTCTATAGAAAAGTTGATCGTTAGAAGATCAAACTTTTCTACAGAAAAGTGGATCATTAGGAGATCAAGCTTTTCCAAAGAAAAGTTGTTTGTCAGGAGATCAATCTTTTCTATAGAAAAGTTGATCGTTAGAAGATCAATATTTTCTATAGAAAAGTTTATCGTTAGAAGATCAATATTTTTATAGAAAGTTGATCGTTAGAAGATCAATATTTTTATAGAAAAGTTGATCGTTGGAAGATCAATCTTTTCTACAGAAATGTTGATCTTTAGGAGGTCAATCTTTTCTATAGAAAGGTTGATCTTTAGGAGGTCAATCATTTCTATAGAAAAGTTGGGAAAATCAATCTTTTCTATAGAATAGTTGATCGTTAGAAGATCAATTTTTTCTATAGAAAAGTTGATCGTTAGAAGATCAGTCTTTTCTTTTGATATGTTGTTTGTCAGGAAATCAATCTTTTCTATAGAAAAGTTGATCATTATGAGATCAATTTTTTCTATAAAAGAGTTGATCGTTAAGTGACCACTCTTTTCTAAAGTAAAGTTGATCGTTAGCAGATCAATCTTGATCATTAAGAGATCTATCTTTTCTATAGAAAAGTTGATAATTAGGAGATCAATCTTATTCGTTAGAAGATCAATCTTGAACAGAGATCATCCTTTTCTATAGAAATGTTGATCGTTAAGAGATCAATCTTTTCTATAGAAAAGTTGATCCTTAGAAGATCAATCTTTTTGATCATTAGGAGATCAAGCTTTTCCATAGAAAAGTTGTTTTCAGGAGATTAATCTTTTCTATGGAATAGTTAATCGTTAGAAGATCAATCTTTTCTATACAAAAGTTGATTATTAGGAGATCAATCTTTTCTATAGGAAAGTTGATCATTAGAAGATCAATCTTTTCTATAGAAAAGTTGATCATTAGGAGATCAATGTTTTCTATAGAAAAGTTGATCATTAGGAGATCAATGTTTTCTATAGAAAAGTTGATCATTAGGAGATCAATCTTTTCTATAGAACAATTGATCGCAAGAGATCATCCTTTTCTATAGATAAGTTGATCGTTAAGAGATCAACATTTTCTATAGATAAGTTAATCGTTAAGAGATCAACCTTTACTATAGAAAAGTAGTTAGTTAGGAGATCAATCTTTTCTATAGCCGATCATTGACCTACCATACAAAATATTGTTATTCGAAGAATAATAATTGTGTTAACAATCCAAACAGTTCCATCCCTGATTGAAGTTCTTAACCTTTTAATTTCTTTTCACTTAATTTCTGTTTTTATATGAGAGTATTATAGTAAAACAAATATCTGTCAAGATAACTCCTGTAAATAGAGTAATTTCTCTAACTATAATAATAACAAAAAAAATGACAATAGTAGTTATTTGGAGAGTTTTTTTTTTCGGTGACATGCACCAAAAAGAGGGCATTTGAAAAACACGCATAATATGGGTTAGACTAAAGAAAGGGAACAATTAGAACACAACAATAATTTCATGCTAAACAACACGAAATCTAAACAATAACAAAACTAATAAAAAACGCTGGTGTCAATTACAAGGCAAGGTCGAATACAATTACACCCTTCAATAACATGTAAATTAAATGGTAATTGATCAATAAAGAGTTATGAAACTAAAGCATAATTTGATCAGTAAATTGTTGGTGTAAAAAATAAAAGAAATTGGAAATTGAAAATAGACAACAAGGTTTTTTCATGATTATTCTACATTGTTACAAACACTTGGCTGAACTAATATGTTAACCTCCCCCTGTTGGCACCTGTAAAGCTCACCCATACCCACAGACCTTTTCATGCTCATATGAAAAAAATAACAATTCTTATCAAAAAAAAAAAAAAACTACAAAAAAATCCAATAAAAACATTTTTGAAAAACCAACTGCACTATAAGCGGCACTACTTTAAGTTCGAGTAGTAAAAATTTTTGTTGTTGTTTGTTTATAGTTTTTTATAAAAAGAAACAAAAAACACGTTAAAAGAGGAGCGGTGGAAAAACTTTAACACAAGAAAGCAAAAAACAACAACAGTAAAGGAAAATAACAACAAAAAAACACCAAATTAATGTCACTCACACATGACAAACTCTTAACGATAAAGGAGAGACAAGAAAATGTGTTTTTCGTAAAAAACCACAAAATGTACAAGAGAAAAAAAATCGATGTATTCCAAACAATTACAAGTAAAAAAGCATTGAAATTTATGTACTCTATACAAGACAATATGCACAATAACAACAATAACGAAACGACAGAAACACTCTCACTACACCTACAGCAACTACAATAACAATAGTGTTTAATTAGTGTTGAAAACAAATACAGTAGAGGTGTTAAGAAGAGGGATATAACTGTTTCCCAATTTACCAGCTTTCCTAAAGATTAAAATTTCAATAGAAAAATACCTTCTCAATGGAAAAAGTCGAACTTTTCTATAGAAAAGATTGATCTTCTAATGATCAACTTTTCTATAGAAAAGATTTGTCTTCTAACGATCAACTTTTCTATAGAAAAGATTGATCTCCTAACGATCAACTTTTCTATAGAAAATATTGATCTCCTAACGATCAACTTTTCTATAGAAAAGATTGATCTCCTAACGATCAACTTTTCTATAGAAAAGATTGATCTCCTAACGATCAACTTTTCTATAGAAAAGATTGATCTCCTAACGATCAACTTTTCTATAGAGAAGATTGATCTCCTAACGATCAACTTTTCTATAGAGAAGATTGATCTCATAACGATCAACTTTTCTATAAAAGAGATTGATCTCCTAACGATCAACTTTTCTATAGAGAAGATTGATCTCCTAACGATCAACTTTTCTATAGAGAAGATTGATCTCATAACGATCAACTTTTCTATAAAAGTGATTGATCTCCTAAAGATCAACTTTTCTATAGAAAAGATTGATCTCCTAAAGATCAACTTTTCTATAGAAAAGATTGATCTCCTAAAGATCAACTTTTCTATAGAAAAGATTGATCTCCTAAAGATCAACTTTTCTATAGAAAAGATTGTTCTCATAACGATCAACTTTTCTATAAAAGAGATTGATCTTCTAAACATCAATGGAAAAAGTCGATCTCCTAGCGATCAACTTTTCTATAGAAAAGATTGATCTCCTAACAAACAACTTTTCTATAGAAAATGTTGATATCCTAACGAACAACTTTTCTATAGAAAAGGTTGATATATTAACGAACAACTTTTCTATAGAAAAGACTGGTCTCATAACGATCAACTTTTCTATAGAAAAGGTTGATCTCCTAACGAACAACTTTTCTATAGATAATATTTGTTTCTTAACGATCAACTTTTCTATAGAAAAGATTGGTCTCCTAACTATCAACTTTTCTATAGAAAAGATTGATCTTCTAACGAACAACTTTTCTATAGAAAAGGTTTGTCTCCTTACGATCAACTTTTCTATAGAAAAGATTGATCTCCTAACGATCAACTTTTCTATAGAAAAGATTGATCTCCTAACGATCAACTTTTCTATAGAGAAGATTGATCTCATAACGATCAACTTTTCTATAAAAGAGATTGATCTCCTAACGATCAACTTTTCTATAGAGAAGATTGATCTCATAACGATCAACTTTTCTATAAAAGAGATTGATCTCCTAAAGATCAACTTTTCTATAGAAAAGATTGATCTCATAACGATCAACTTTTCTATAGAAAAGATTGATCTCCTAACGATCAACTTTTCTATAGAAAAGATAGATCTTCTAACGATCAACTTTTCTATAAAAAAGATAGATCTTCTAAACATCAACTTTTCTATAGAAAAGATTGATCTCCTAACGATAAACTTCTACAAAAAACAGATTGATCTCATAACGACTAACTTTTCCATAGAAAAGATCAACCTTTTATAGGAAATGTTGATCTCCTAACGATCAACTTTTCCTTAAGATCAATTTTCCATAGTAAATATTGATCTGTTTATCTTTTAAAGATCAAATTTTCTATAGGAAATCTTGATCTCCTAACGATCAACTTTTCTATAGGAAATGTTGATCTCCTAACGATCAAAAAATGTTGAACTCATAACAAACAGTTTTTCCTTTGAAAAGCGATTTTCAATAGAACGAGTGCATCTATGTCGTAACGTTCTGACATAAATTGATCCACAAAAAATGGATCGATTTCATGCACGACAAATTCTAATAAGGATCCTAGACACTTAATTACCGTTAGCAACGAAAGATGTTTAATGGAAAAACACGTTTTGCAAAAACCACCAATCTAAGGATGAAATTTTACAAAATCTGTATTGTCTTTATGTTGTTTGCTTTAACTGTTTAGTGTCTTTTTATGCTTTTTTTAGTGGTGTTTTGTAATGAGAAAATGCTTTTGTAATGAATGTTTGTATTTTTTTCATTAATTAATCGGTTACGAGTTTTGTAAACAATTGGAAGTGGCAAGTACTCGTTTATATGTACAAAAGTTAACCGATTAACTTCGATAGATCTCACTAACAAAAAACACCTTTTTGTGGTGATTTCAAAAGGATAACTTCCATATTGCATTGGAAATAGAAGGGCGATTAGAAGGTTTTGGTGTTTTTGAAGATTTGATTTGAAATTGTCCAGAAGGAAAAAATGACCAAATCTTATGAAGGAGAATGTAGTCTGGAAAATAGATTAGTGTAAAGTCTGGACTACAGAATAGTATATAGTGTTAACTGTAGAATAGCCTATAGTCTGAACTATAGAATAGTAAATAGTCTGGACTATAGAATAGTCTATAGTTTGGAGTTTAGAATAGAATAGTCTATAGTATGGACCATAGAATAGCCTATAGTCTGGACAATAGAATAGTCTATATTCTGGACTATAGAATAGTCTGTACTCTGGACTATAAAATAGTCTATAGTCTGGGGTATAGAATGGTCTATAGGCTGGACTATAGAATAGTCTATAGTCTGGACTATAGAATAGTCTATAGTCTGGACTAAAGAATAGTCTATGGTCTGGAAAATAAATTAGTCTAAAATCTGGACTACAGAATAGTATATAGTCTTAACTATAGAATAGTCTATAGTCTGAACTATAGAATAGTATATAGTCTGGACTATTGAATAGTCTATAGTGTGGACTATCTATAGTGTAGACTATAGAATAGTCCATAGTCTAGACAATAGAGTAGTCTATATTCTAGACTATAGAATAGTCTATATTCTAGATTATAGAATAGCTTAAAATCTGGACTATAGAATAGTCTATAGTCTGGAGTATAGAATTGTTTTATAGACTATAGTCTGGACTATAGAATAATCTATAGTCTAGACTATAGAAAAGTCTATTGTCTGAACTATAGAGTAATCTATAGTCTGGGCTGTAGAATAGTCTATGGTCTGGTCTATAGAATAGTCTGTAGTCTGGACTATAAATTAATCTATAGTCTGGAATATTGAATAGTCTATAGTATAGATATAGTATAGAATATAGTCTAGTATATAGTATAGACTATAGGAATATAGAATAGTCTATAGTCTGGACTATTGAATAGTTTATAGTATGAACTATAAAATAGTTTATAGTCTGGAATATAAAATAGTTTACAGTCTGGACTATATAGTCTGGACTTTAGAATAATCTGTAGTCTGTACTATTGAATAATTAATAGTCTGGACTAAGGAACAGTTTGTAGTCTGCACTAGGGAATAGTTTATAGTATGGATTATAGAATAGTCTATACTCTGGAATAGTCTATAGTCTGGACTATAGAATAGTCTATTGTATTATCTATACCTGGTCAATACTCATATGAATAATTTTTTAAGTCGTTCCATAATTCAAGGGAAGTATTTGCTTAGAAGACTGAAGGAGAATATTTTCTGATGACTATAATAACTTGGCATATGAGTTTTTAACAGTAAATTAATAACAATTTATTTTTTATAAATTGTTTACGTTTTGCATAATTGTCTATAATTTATCAAAATTTATTGAAGCAAATTTTTAATTAAATAAAAATTTCAATAAATTTAATAAAATTAATCGATTATAATTTAATTTAATTAAAATTCATTGAAATATTTTAGCAATTTAACGATTATTAGTTTTTATGCAACAATTTAAAAAATTTTAATTTAATTTCAACAAATAATTACACCTTTTGGTGAAATGCTTGTTAGTTGAGTCAAGAATTCTGTTTTTTTTTTTTTTTTGTACAATTTTTAAAATGATTTCTAACACCTTTCAAACAGTTGTACAGATATATGTACATATGTATTGGATTTTTTAAAACTTATGCACAACAAACCAATTTTAATTAAATTCAAGATAACAAAAAAATAATCGATTAATAGCCGTAGGCTTTTAATTTTTAACACAAACATTTAATATGATTTTTTTTTCTTGTTGTTGTTGTTGCTTTGAAGATTTTAAAACTGTAGAATATAAATTACAGTTTAAAGGTTTAGTTTGGTTTTTAACTCGGTTTTTTAACAACACTAATATTACACTTTTTTAATTGATTTTTTTTTTTTCATGTATTTACACACGCATTTTTCTTACGTACATTTTAATTTGAACACATTTTCCGCCAATTACTACAAAAAATAACTTTTTTTTTGTTTTTCTTGTTGTTTTGTTAACTTTAAATTAATTTTAAAACTTTTATAAAAGAGGTTTTTTTTTTAATTTTAATATAATTCCACAAAAATTAATATTTAAATTTTTTTTTTTTAATTTTCAAAACATTTATTTGTTTGTTTTTAAAATTTTCACAAAATTATTTTTCTTCTTCGAATTTCGAGAAAAAGAAAAATTCATTCACACCGTCTTATTTAGTTCGCATTTAAATTTATACTGATTTATACAAGACAAGCGATATTCTTAAAATCAACTTTTTTATTTGTTTTATTATTTTTTTTTCGGTGTTGTTGTTTTTTATGTGTTCATGTGGTTGGTGGTTTTTTGTTTGGAAATGAGAAATGAACAAAAATACTAAACAGTGATAGACCGACCACTATAACTAGAGAGCTAAAGTGGTGTGAGAGCTAACGCATAGCGAACGCGTAACTATTTGAAAAAAAGCTTTATTAAAGAGCATAAATATCACTCATCTTTTTATTTTGGGAGGTAAAACTCACTCAGCTAAAACACGCAAAGCTAGCAAAATGCTTGCATTCATAATCATAAAAGAGTTAAAATAGTTTTGGTAAGAGCGTTTAGAGTCTAAAGAGTGTGAGAGTATAGTTTTTCGGTGCGGTATGTTTTGGCAAATGGAACGTATGTATATATTTGTTTGGGGCTTTTGGGTATGAGTGTGGCCAGATAATGGGGTCTTTTTCAATGGGAATGTGGGGTTAAAGGGAAATGTTTTTGTTAGTCATTCATATAGTTTTTAATTAATATAAATTGGAGATATTTTATGGTTATCAAATATATATAATCTTGAGGGTACGGCTTAGTAAAAGGAAAAACACCCAACATCCTTAAGTTTGCTTTGCTGAATAGGGGAAGATGGATTGTTATATATAAGAATCCATAGGTTGAGAGGATAAAAATGTATATGAGAGTTTTTTAGAGGGACTGTAACAAAGTGAGATGAGGAAGTGTGAGATTTAATAGCTGTGGTCAATGCTCTCTAGAAGTTCTTAAACCGATCCTTAACAACTTTCCTCACTGAAAAGACGCCGACTGGTTTTTGAATGATCCAATGGGTGATCTGTTATGTTTTTAAAGGGCTAATTATTCACAAAAAGATATTCCACTACTGGCGCTGAATGATTTCAAAAGCGTTTTTGTTTATTGGATCAGTACTCTGGAGATGATCGCTACTAATGGGAGGGAGTAGTGTTTGTGGATTATGGTATAAATAGATCAGTGAAACATATTGCCATATTGCCATGATGCTTCAAAAAATAATAGATTTGGATACTCTACTGTCACAGGCAAATACCTTCGGATTAGACATTGTGGGCACCGGCCCATACATGAGATTTTTGTACAAACATATTGATTAAGTGCTCGATCTAATCTTATGCAAAAATATTATCGTTGCGGAATGACCGTGAGTAGAACCCAATGAATACACCGACAAGGAGGAGACATACACTGAGACTACAGAAAGGAATCCCTGAAACCCAAAACAATTGTAAATTTATCCACCGGAAACTCACTTAAGAGAATTTCTCAACCTGTAAAACCCAATGAATACACCGTCAAGGAGGAGGCATATAATCAGTTGAGACTACAGAGAGTAATTCCCTCAAACCCCAACAATTGTACTTGATACGCTACTATGTTTCTGCCTGATCTTAGAGATGAACCACCAAGATCAACGTCGTTATGACTGAGGTAAATTCATCCATCAGAAACTCAATTAAGATCATTCCTTAACATTTTAAACCCAATAAATACACCGACAAGGAGGAGACATACACTCAGATGAAACTATAGAGAGGAATTCCCTGAAACCCAAAAAATTGTACTTGGTGCGCCATGTCTCTACCTAACCTCTGAGATAAACCACTAAGATCCACCAGAGCATTCCCAATGAATACACCGACAAGGAGGAGACATACACTCAGTTGAGGCTACTGAAAGGAATTCCCTGAAAACTTGGTGCATCACTTTGTCTTTACCTGACCTCAGAGATGGACCACCAAGATCAACGTTGTAATGAGTGAAGTAAATACATCCAACAGAAACTCACTTAAGAGCATTCTTCAACATTTTAAATAACTCGCAACCATACTATTGAGATGGTTCTGTTATTTTGGCAACAGAACCTAGATATATTTAGTATACCGATATAAGCGCTAATATATGTATAACAGGATCCTCTTTTCATGCCGGGTAAAGTCACCCTTCAACAAAAATTATCAAAAATATGACAACTGTTGAAATGACAACATCATCAGAGACTTTTCCGAACTAAAAATGCATACTCAATCAGACATAGACTCCAAGTAGATTTTACCGATACTTCTACTATAGAAAATGTGGTGCAGAAACCCATCTGTTTAGATGCATTCCTAGACATAATCGTGTAACTAAAGCACTTTATAAGTATGAATATCAGATTTTTAAGCAACGTTTTCTTCGCACGATTTTGGGTTTAAACCGGTACGAGTACCTTCAAGGAACCTCAGCGAATAGTTGTAGTACCAGAATATATACATAGTTCCCTTTTACCTGGCATCCGTATTAATAGCAGGATAAATAGTTCTTATTGACTTCGTTGAAGTTTAGACGATAGTTTTCCAAGAGAAAACTTCTTCCTTTTAACTAAAGCTTCTTAGCACGAGAAGAAGCGTTTTACTGAAACATTCGCAATCTCTTCTTAATGCAGGGTTTTCACCAGTTTCTCGGCTATACAACTATCATCAACGTCACACCAGAGCAACTTTACCAACCAATACTCTACTTTGTAATATCATCAACTTCCAACTTTGGACTATCTTTATTCAAGACTCTACTGCAGTAACGAATAGTAAAGTACTGTGTGTGCTTAAGAAGTTAAAAACATCTTGATCAAAAGGATCACAATGCTAAAACCTCTCCAGCAGACATGTTGTACTAACAAATGAGACCAGGAGTTAAATATACCCTTCCGAATCAGACTAGAATGACAACAAAGTTATATTATTATTGACTCATTCTATAGAAGCACAATGATCATATGACTAAAACATGATCGATTTCGATCCTTAGCTAAAGTTTACATATCGCGAGAACAGCTGGTGAGTTCTGAAGAAGAAAGGAAACCTAAGCAGACGAACATGTATAAAAGAATAGCTAGATCTTGATCTGGGGCTTTGGTCCTAATCTAAATAAGAGTTGAGACATGTTGAAAATAACGCCATGAATATCAGTCACTTAGTCTAATCTAGATGAAAAATGTTTTGACACCTGCACTTCCATATGGAGGGATCAAATTAAAGTGCTGCTTCTTTTTTTTAACACAAGCCCAGATACTCTAGCATCAGTAATCTGTTACAAAGTTTGCCTCCGGTGCCTTTCAACCTAACTAACTAATCTGTTACGAATTTGATCATAGAAAGAAGAATTTGCTCTTTTATTATAAGCTCTGGTAAACCAAGCTTGATCATAATTTGCAAACTACAAAAAGTTCATCATTATGTTCGCTATCATTTATCGGATTAAGTAGATGGAAACGAACTTATTGAAAAATTGGAATTTCTGCTTTATTTTTTAGTAATTTCTATGTTAATAATAGATCTGGCAATATTTACAATTATATCTATTCTCTTTGGTATGATAACACATATGTTTGTTTTGAGGGGTTACAAAAGAAAATCAAGTCATTCAATGTTTGACCAAACTAAATAAACATACATACATACATTCACTCATGCACAATAAAAATTAATTATCAGGTGTTAACAAATTGATTAAAACATGTAGGTATGTTTATTTGCTTAAGTATAAGAGAATGTTAAAGAGAAATGAAAAAGTGAAGAGAAATTTTCAGAAAAGTTATTGAAATAGTAAGATTAGAACATATTTTTAAAGGGTAGTTGGAAAATGTAATACAAATATATAATTTCGTTTCGAATAAAGAATCGGTTACTGGTGGTGGACTATATACTGGAACCTTCGGAACTACCGGGCGCCATTATTTGCTCTAGTACTGTAGAGCTAATTGATTTCAGAGATTTAAACGAATACAGTTAGAAAGCTTTATATAAACGGAGGCTATAACATAGTGTAGACCGATCTTCAGAAAGTACATATTTCCAAATATTTCACACAGATTTCATACCATCAGATACTTTTCTAAAATCTTTTTTTAATAATAAAACATTTACAAATTTCCTTCGATTTTGTTAATTTTGTTTGAATTTAACATAAAATTTCTTTGTAATCCTCTGATAAGAGATCACTAATTCATTTTCATGTTGTTCCCAATATAACACAAATACATATTTTATTTTTAACAGGTGACACAATGTCTAAAAGATACATTTTAAAAATATATTTTTCTGTATTTTAAACTAAACAACTGACTTAAATTAAGAAAAAATAAAAGAGAAATATCGATCGCATTTGCCAAACTAAAAGCTCTCAAAAATTTAAGAGACTTAAGTGAACAAAAGCTTTGGGCCTTAAAAGTTAAAGAGCATTATAAAGAGATGTGTTTACCATTGAAAAATTCCAGATGATTTTCATTATATGTATGCATATATGTGTACATATACATATGTATGTACATATTTGTGTATGAAACAACTGCTGTTTTTTCTATAAACAAAAGATCAGCTGTTTTCTTGGTACAATTGTCGCTAAATAAATAGAACTATATATTATTACATTCTACGTTTTGTAGAATTTTATAAACGACATTTAAAACTTAACCAAAAAAATGACTAATAAACCTTTTTGTTTACCCATTTGTATGGTTGTAATCGCATTCCAAAAAAAAAAAACTCTTTTGAATATGTATATGTGTATAAAAATTGCAATAAATTTTGCGCCTATTAGATGATTAAACCGTTTTTTACTGTTTCAACTTTTCTCTGTTTTTTATTATATTTAACACAGTCATTTAAATAAAGATGACCTAATAATTGACCTTGAATATTGGTTTCCAAAAACGAAATTGGTTTTTTATTTAATATATCTTTTGAGGGTTCTTTACAGTAGAAAACAAGTAAGAAATTATAGTCGGGCGTGGCCGACCATATGATACCCTACACCAGTTATGAATATTAAATGTGATTTATTTTTCATAATAAAGCATTTATCTTCAATATTCCCTTGTTCCGATACATTTAAGCAATTTATGGATGAAAGACTAATTTTCTGAAAGAGGCTTTATATGGGGGCTAGGGGCAAATATGGACCAAGCCCGATAAAATTTTGTGAATATATTTATATTTACATAATATTTTATTGTGCTGAATTTCATCGCGATATTTGTGTTTATAAGCTAATTGGGACATTCAAGTAATTTTCTGAAGGGGACTTTGTATGGGAGCTAGGGTCAAATGTGGCCCGATCTTTATGAAATTTGGCAGGGTCATCAAGACTTCTATAAAACTTAGTTGTGCCGTATTTTATCGATATATCTGTATATTTAACATAACTATGAGCTCAGAAGCGCTTTTCGGGGGGTTCTGTTGTATGGGGGCTAGGTGAAATAATGGACCGATTTTAACCATTTTCAATAGGCTTCGTCCTTAGGTCAAATAAAACGTGCATGCCAAATTTCATCCAATTATCTTGAAAATTGCGACCTGTTCCTTGCGCACAAGGTTTACATGGACAGCCAGCCAGCCAGCCAGACGGACGGACGGACGGACATAGCTTAATCGACTCAGAAAACGATTCTAAGCCGATTGGTATACTTTAAGGTGGGTCTAGGACGAATATTTTTGTATGTTACAAACATCAGCACAAATCCAATATACCCTCCCCACTAAAGTGGTGTAGGGTATAAATATACATGAAAAAGTAGAGGTCAATATCCAACATGATATGCAAGGGAGTCGAAATGTACTGAGAGAAAAAGCTTAAACTAGAAAGTAGTAGAAAAGAACTAGAACATAAGAAGAAAATAGCTATAACAGAACTAAAGTAGAAAAGAACTATTACAGAACTAGAATAGAACTAAAACAGAACTGAAATAGAATTAGTACAGCAACAGAACAGAACCGAGCAGAACTAGAAAAGAACTAGAACAGAATTAGAAAAGAACTAGAACAGAACTAGAACAGAACTAGAACAGAACTAGAACTGAACTAGAACAGAACTAGAACAGAACTAGAACAGAAAACCGAGCAGAACTAGAAAAGAACTAGAACAGAATTAGAAAAGAACTAGAACAGAACTAAAACAGAACTAGAACAGAACTAGAACAGAACTAGAACAGAACTAGAACAGAATTAGAACAGAACTAGAACAGAACTAGAACAGAACTAGAACAGAACTAGAACAGAACTAGAACAGAACTAGAACAGAACTAGAACAGAACTAGAACAGAACTAGAACAGAACTAGAACAGAACTAGAACAGAACTAGAACAGAACTAGAACAGAACTAGAACAGAACTAGAACAGAACTAGAACGAACTAGAACAGATAGAACAGAACAGAACTAGAACAGAACTAGAACAGAAACTAGAACAGAACTAGAACAGAACTAGAACAGAACTAGAACAGAACTAGACAGAACTAGAACAGAACTAGAACAGAACTAGAACAGAACTAGAACAGAACTAGAACAGAACTAGAACAGAACTAGAACAGAACTAGAACAGAACTAGAACAGAAGACACTAGAACAGAACTAGAACAGAACTAGAACAGAACTAGAACAGAACTAGAACAGAACTAGAACAGAACTAGAACAGAACTAGAACAGAACTAGAACAGAACTAGAACAGAACTAGAAAAAAAAAAAACAGAACTAGAACAGAACTAGAACAGAACTAGAACAGAACAGGAACAGAACTAGAACAAAACTAGAACAGAATTAGAACAGAACTAGAAGAGAACTAGAACAGAACTAGAACAGAACTAGAACAAAACTAGAACAGAACTAGAAGAGAACTAGAACAGAACTAGAACAGAACTAGAACAGAACTAAAACAGAAGTAGAACAGAACTAGAACAGAACTAGAACAGAACTAGAACAAACTAGAACAGAACTAGAACAGAATTAGAACAAAACTAGAAGAGAGCTAGAACAGAACTAGAACAGAACTAGAACAGAACTAGAAAAGAACTAGAACAGAACTAGAAAAGAACTAGAACAGACTAGAAGAGAACTAGAACAGAACTAGAAGAGAACTAGAACAGAACTAGAACAGAACTAGAAGAGATCTAGAACAGAACTAGAACAGAACTAGAACAGAACTAGAACAGAACTAGAACAGAACTAGAACAGAACTAGAACAGAACTAGAACAGAACTAGAACTGATATAGTACTGAATATGAACTTAACTGGAATTGAAGTTGAACTGAACAAGAATTGAAGTTGGAGTAAACTTACCTTAGAATTTTTACCGTGTACTTAATTTTTATAACCATAAATTTCTCAAAAAACCTTCTTTTTAGACCAAATAACCTTACCGCCTCCTCCAAAAAAAGATAATGCAAAAGGGTTAAGTCATCACGGCATATATTTCTTTCATTTATTTTCTTATATTTATGTCTATTACATTTTTTTTCCAGTTATAGATTTTAAACATGTAAAAAGTCTATAAAAGAAAAAAAGATTTTCTCAATAGGAAAACTACTAACTCCCTCTATCAGCAACAAAAAACAAGAAAAAAGGGTAAAATGAAAAACTAATTAAGTTATTAAATAACACAACAAATTTATGGTCTACAAAATGTTTATTGGTAATCAATGGAATTAACACAGAAATAAAAGGGTTAAAAAATAATATTATTAAAAATGGAAAGAGGGAAAATAGGAAAGAGCAGAACATAAATTATATAAGAGAAATTTGTATATTCTTTTTAAGAGAAAGAGAGAAAAAAAGCTTTTTAAGAGAGTAGAAATCTGAATTTAAAGAGAGTTTAAATAAATGACAGCAAAAGCTTTTAGAGATCTTTGGAAAGAAACAAGAGAGAGAGAGAGTGAGCTTTAAAAGCATTATTTGTTTGCAAATTTTTTACAAAAGCTTTTATAAACGAAATTTAAAAAAGGCGGGAAATACTGTTAAGTTTTAAATTTAAAAATGTATATCATTCATTACAACTAACTAACTACTAACTAACTAACTAACTAACTAACTAACTAACTAACTAACTAACTAACTAACTAACTAACTAACTAACTAACTAACTAACTAACTAACTAACTAACTAACTAACTAACTAACTAACTAACTAACTAACTAACTAACTAACTAACTAACTAACTAACTAACTAACTAACTAACTAACTAACTAACTACTAACTACTAACTACTAACTAACTAACTAACTAACTAACTAACTAACTAACTAACTAACTAACTAACTAACTAACTAACTAACTAACTACTAACTAACTAACTAACTAACTAACTAACTAACTAACTAACTAACTAACTAACTAACTAACTAACTACTAACTAACTACTAACTAACTAACTAACTAACTAACTAACTAACTAACTAACTAACTAACTAACTAACTAACTAACTAACTAACTAACTAACTAACTAACTAACTAACTAACTAACTAACTACTAACTAACTAACTAACTAACTAACTAACTAACTAACTAACTAACTAACTAACTAACTACTAACTAACTAACTAACTAACTAACTAACTAACTACTAACTAACTAACTAACTAACTAACTAACTAACTAACTACTAACTAACTAACTAACTAACTAACTAACTAACTAACTAACTAACTACTAACTAACTACTAACTAACTAACTACTAACTAACTAACTACTAACTAACTAACTAACTAACTAACTAACTAACTAACTAACTAACTAACTAACTAACTAACTAACTACTAACTAACTAACTACTAACTAACTAACTAACTAACTAACTAACTAACTAACTAACTAACTAACTAACTAACTAACTAACTAACTACTAACTAACTAACTAACTAACTAACTAACTAACTAACTACTAACTAACTAACTAACTAACTAACTAACTAACTAACTAACTAACTAACTAACTAACTAACTAACTAACTAACTAACTACTAACTAACTAACTAACTAACTAACTAACTAACTAACTAACTACTAACTAACTAACTAACTAACTAACTAACTAACTAACTACTAACTAACTAACTAACTAACTAACTAACTAACTAACTAACTAACTAACTAACTAACTAACTAACTAACTAACTAACTAACTAACTAACTAACTAACTACTAACTAACTAACTAACTAACTAACTACTAACTAACTAACTAACTAACTAACTAACTAACTAACTAACTAACTAACTAACTAACTAACTAACTAACTAACTAACTAACTAACTAACTAACTAACTAACTACTAACTAACTAACTAACGAACTAACTAACTAACTAACTAACTAACTAACTAACTAACTAACTAACTAACTAACTAACTAACTAACTAACTAACTAACTAACTAACTAACTAACTAACTAACTAACTAACTAACTAACTAACTACTAACTAACTAACTAACTAACTAACTAACTAACTAACTAACTAACTAACTAACTAACTAACTACTAACTAACTAACTAACTAACTAACTAACTAACTAACTAACTAACTAACTAACTAACTAACTAACTAACTAACTAACTAACTACTACTAACTAACTACTACTAACTAACTAACTAACTAACTACTAACTAACTAACTAACTAACTAACTACTAACTAACTAACTAACTAACTAACTAACTACTAACTAACTAACTAACTAACTAACTAACTAACTAACTAACTAACTAACTAACTAACTAAGTAACTACTAACTAACTAACTAACTAACTACCTAACTAACTAACTAACTAACTACTTTATTAAAACTTTGTTTTTATGATTTATTTCTTTTCTATTTCACATCTATTGTTTGTAATTCGTGAATGCTTTTTCGATTGCTAAAGCTTAATATATGATACACAACAACACAATAACAAATCAATGTTATAATAACTATGATCAGTACACTAAATGATGAGAAGTAAATAGTAAGCATGCTACTTTGTTAAAGACATTAATTGCGAAGAGTTACATTTAAAGCTAATATATTAAGTGTCATTAAAATAAAAGTTTGATATATTATACACCGATGGATAGGTAATTATTTGTAGTATTTGAATATGAATAAGTATTAAAAGCACAATTTTGTTAGAAAAATGATTCCATTTAAGTTCATTTTAGAGCTTTTAAAGATTAGTTTATTTAAACCTGAAATATTAAATAAATTATACAAATACAAACCACTTAAATTTAAGCCATTTAAAAAATACTTTCAAATTTCTGTTATATTTATTTTTATTATTTTGTAGCTTTTTATTGAATTTATTTTTTTTTACTTTTTTAAATTTCATCTTTTGTTTGTTTTATTTACCTTATACAATAATCCTTTTTCATTTATATAATTATTAACTTAATCGTAATTTATGTATTCCTTGTTTAACATTTATAAGTAAATAATTTTATTATTTTATATTAATATGTTTGTTTGGTTTTGTTTTTTTATATTTACTTAAATTTCCTCATAATATTTACATACATAAAATAAAATTATTATCTATATCAACAATTAAATTTAAATTTGTTTATTGATTTATATTAAATATATTTGATATAAGAAATAGTTTATAAATAGTTTTATTTTTATCAAATACGACCGCTAATATATATAATATAGACAACTATGTATATTTTTTTGTCTAAAAAATTTTTGTTTATTTTTAGTTTTTATATCAAAAAATTATATTACTGTTGGCTTCCGTAATTAATAGCTAAAAGGAGAGATATAAAGAAACGGTTGAAACTTTTTATCTTATCCTAGAACTGAATTAGAACTGAACTAGAATTGAACTAGAACTGAACTAGAACTGAACTAGAACTGAACTAGAACTGAACTAGAACTGAACTAGAACTGAACTAGAACTGAACTAGAACTGAACTAGAACTGAACTAGAACTGAACTAGAACTGAACTAGAACTGAACTAGAACTGAACTAGAACTGAACTAGAACTTAACTAGAACTTAACTAGAACTGAACTAGAACTGAACTAGAACTGAATTAGAACTACTAGAACGAACTAGAACTGAACTAGAACTGAACTAGAACTGAACTAGAACTGAACTAGAACTGAACTAGAACTGAACTAGAACTGACTAGAACTGAACTAGAACTGAACTAGACGGACTGAACGAACTAGAACTAGAACTGAACTAGAACTGAACTAGAACTGAACTAGAACTGAACTAGAACTGAACTAGAACTGAACTAGAACTGAACTAGACTGAACTAGAACTGAACTAGAACTGACTAGAACTGAACCAGAACTGAACTAGAACTGAACTAAAACTGAACTAGAACTGACTAGAACTGAACTAGAACTGAACTAGAACTGAACTAGAACTGAAACTGGAACTGAACTAGAACTGAACTAGAACTGAACTAGAACTGAACTAAGAACTGAACTAGAACTGAACTAGAACTGAACTAGAACTGAACTAGAAACTGAACTAGAACTGAACTAAACTGAACTAGAACTGACTAGAACTGGAACTAGAACTGAACTGAACTGAACTAGAACTGAACTAGAACTGAACTAGAACTAGAACTGAACTAGAACTGAACTAGAACTGAACTAGAACTGAACTTGAACTGAACTAGAACTGAACTAGAACTGAACTAGAACTGAACTAGAACTGAACTAGAACTGAACTAGAACTGAACTAGAACTGAACTAGAACTGAACTAGAACTGAACTAGAACTGAACTAGAACTGAACTAGAACTGAACTAGAACTGAACTAGAACTGAACTAGAACTGAACTAGAACTGAACTAGAACTGAACTAGAACTGAACTAGAACTGAACTAGAACTGAACTAGAACTGAACTAGAACTGAACTAGAACTGAACTAGAACTGAACTAGAACTGAACTAGAACTGAACTAGAACTGAACTAGAACTGAAGTAGAACTGAACTAGAACTGAACTAGAACTGAACTAGAACTGAACTAGAACTGAACTAGAACTGAACTAGAACTGAACTAGAACTGAACTAGAACTAAACTAGAACTGAACTGGAACTAAACCAGAACTGAACTAGTACTGAACTAGAACTGATATAGAAAATTGTTTTGAAAACAATTAGCATTTTTAGCATTACATTTCCCTTTTTAGCTTTTAAGGTTAAAAGCTGTTGGCTAAATGTATTTACTGGCTTTTCATTAACAGCTTATGGAAACTATTGTCTTGTTGAAATTATGGGTTTCTGTTTAGATTTTTTTAAATAATTTTCTATATGCATGTTATTTGAAAAAAAACATCCTTTCCTTCGTTTAATTAGTTGTCGTTTTTAAATATTTTTTTTAGATTATTGTTTTTTAAATTTACTTTAACATTTGTATACTTGTTTATATAGTTGTATGACTATATTTGTTACATGTTTACTAATATTTTACAAATTTATTTCAGTTTTATACAAAAAGGTTGTTTTATTAATCTTAAGCTTTTTTGAGTTCTAAAGCTTTTAAAATATAAAAAGCTTAGTTTTGGTTTAAAAAACACACATTTATTTGGTTATTTATGTTTTAAATATTTTATTAATATTATGTTTAATATTTTTATATATAAATAGTTTTAGGTATAAATACAATTAATTATAAATAATTTATTAGCAGTTTTATTTAGTTCATTTATTTAATTTAGTTTTATATTATTTTTTATTAAACACTAGGCAAGCATTTACAATACATTTATACAAAAAAGTATTTGTGGGTTTTCCTTTTGGTTTTTAATCATAAACTTCTTGTTTTATTTGGGCTTAATAGGTTTGTTAGGAATGGGTGGTGGTCGTGTTTTCTTCAGCTTATTTGATAAATGTTTATAATAAAAGCTTTATGGCAAAAGCTTTGTAAACCCCCAAAAAGCATTAGTGTAGAACGAATTTGCTGGAAAGAAAAAGAGGAAAATAAGATGTGAGATTAATTGTAATTTAAAATATAATAATAAGAAGCTTTTTAAATCTATAACTAAAGCAGTTCTTATCTGAACTAGAACTGAACTAGAACTAAACTAGAACTGAACTAGAATGAACTAGAACTGAACTAGAACTGAACTAGAACTGAACTAGAACTGAACTAGAACTGAACTAGAACTGAACTAGAACTGAACTAGAACTGAACTAGAACTGAACTAGAACTGAACTAGAACTGAACTAGAACTGAACTAGAACTGAACTAGAACTGAACTAGAACTGAACTAGAACTGAACTAGAACTGAACTAGAACTGAACTAGAACTGAACTAGAACTGAACTAGAACTGAACTAGAACTGAACTAGAACTGAACTAGAACTGAACTAGAACTGAACTAGAACTGAACTAGAACTGAACTAGAACTGAACTAGAACTGAACTAGAACTGAACTAGAACTGAACTAGAACTGAACTAGAACTGAACTAGAACTGAACTAGAACTGAACTAGAACTGAACTAGAACTGAACTAGAACTGAACTAGAACTGAACTAGAACTGAACTAGAACTGAACTAGAACTGAACTAGAACTGAACTAGAACTGAACTAGAACTGAACTAGAACTGAACTAGAACTGAACTAGAACTGAACTAGAACTGAACTAGAACTGAACTAGAAACTGAACTAGAACTGAACTAGAACTGAACTAGAACTGAACTAGAACTGAACTAGAACTGAACTAGAACTGAACTAGAACTGAACTAGAACTGAACTAGAACTGAACTAGAACTGAACTAGAAACTGAACTAGAACTGAACTAGAACTGAACTAGAACTGAACTAGAACTGAACTAGAACTGAACTAGAACTGAACTAGAACTGAACTAGAACTGAACTAGAACTGAACTAGAACTGAACTAGAACTGAACTAGAACTGAACTAGAACTGAACTAGAACTGAACTAGAACAGAACTAGAACTGAACTACAACTGAACTACAACTGAACTAGAACTGAACTAGAACTGAACTAGAACTGAACTAGAACTGGACTAGAACTGAACTAGAACTGAACTAGAACCTGAACTAGAACTGAACTAGAACTGAACTAGAACTGAACTAGAAACTGAACTAGAACTGAACTAGAACTGAACTAGAACTGAACTAGAACTGAACTAGAACTGAACTGAACTAACTAGAACTGAATGAACTAGAACTAGAACTGAACTAGAACTGAACTAGAACTGAACTAGAACTGAACTAGAACTGACTGGAACTGAACTGGAACTGAACTAGAACTGAACTGGAACTTAATTAGAACTGAGCTAGAATATAGTAATAATCGCGAACTATTGTAGAAATAGAAGTATATTTCCTCTAGAATTGATTTTTGAAAAGTGAAATGCAGTAGTATTTGAATAATGTGCCTGGTTTTTATGCAATTAGTTGAAATACTGATTAAGATATTAATTACTTAATATTTGCAATGTATGAAAATTTGGTCCGCCTGAAAATATGCTTAAAAATTGCTTATTAAAAACACCTTAAAGTAGCATTGTTTTGAGTTTATAAATAACACTCAATCAATTATTAATCACTTTTCTGTTAACATTAAATATTATTAAAAAAATTAATTAATTTTCCTATTTTGCATGATATTTATTTAACCTTGACTTGTCACAAATTTCAGCAAAAAGGTGTGTATATACATACACAATTTATAAATTTTATTTATTACTTCATAAGACAACCTGCTGGTTATTTACCCTTTGAAAATGTTTAGCAATAATTCTTGCCTTTGATCTTGAAGGTGTTTTCTTACATAGAGAAGTATAGCATAGGCAAAAAGCAAGAAAATAAACAAAAATTATAGCATAATTTAGGGGTTTCATTTCCTTGGATTTCTTTTGGGAAAGTAAACCAGGCAAGGAAATCTTTCAACTTGACCTTCAATAAATTAATTTGATTTTATCTCACAACTTCATAAAACCAACAAGGAATGATTATGCAGAAATGAAATAATATGGAAAAGTGCTTGGTTTGGCCAATTTAAGTTTAGGGGGTAAGATATAGTGCTTGAAGAAAATGTCTTCTACTAAATTAATTAATTTAGTAGAAAATTTATTGTTACCCAAAAATGGTTAAATGAGTTGCTAAAAATCTAAATATAGTTTAGTAGAAGGTTCTTAATAAGAATGAAGTGGCCTAATAAGCTTTTAATATCCCTCCTGGTAAGAATTATAAAGGTTAAGGAAACTCATTTAAGACACACAGTGTCATGTTGGTTATAGACAAAAATAGAAGATGACTTGACAACTAAATGAGTATTCTTAACATAATTGTAAATAAATGATTATAAAAGAAGCTATTAGGAAGATTCTCAGTGGGAGAAAAATCTCTCACTATTCTATTACAAATTCTTGTTAGATCTAATCAATATTTTCAGCATTTACAAACATATTTAAAGTTTCTATTAAGAATTAATAGAAACTTAATTAATTAAGAAATTCTTAATTAATTAAGAATTTCAAAACTTTTGTTTTAATATTTTTAAAGTAAGATATTCCTTCCTTTACTTTCATATCATTTATTATTTTGCAGTAATTTGATTTGCGTCATGTTTTTTTCCCATGTTTTGCTATTTCTTCCTTGTTTTTAATCCTTTGGAATATTTTTTTGCAGGATTATTTTTCCCAAAAATATATACATATTTTTACGTTTAATATGTTGCTAGCTGTTGTATATTTTAATAAATCCTTGCTAAGTTTGGGTCTTATATTCAAATTATATCCATGTGTTTTAATTTGCTCCATCATACAGCATAAAATACAGTAACAACTCATAGAAATGGATAAATTACAATTTAAGTTAGTTCAGTTCTAGTTCCGTTCTAGTTCAGTTCTAGTTCAGTTCTAGTTCAGTTCTAGTTCAGTTCTAGTTCAGTTCTAGTTCAGTTCTAGTTCAGTTCTAGTTCAGTTCTAGTTCAGTTCTAGTTAAGTAGTTCAGTCTAGTTCAGTTCTAGTTCAGTTCTAGTTCAGTTCTAGTCAGTCTAGTCAGTTCTAGTTCAGTCTAGTCGTTCTAGTTCAGTTCTAGTTCAGTTCTAGTTCAGTTCTAGTTCAGTTCTAGTCAGTTCTAGTTCAGTTCTAGTTCAGTTCTAGTTCAGTTCTAGTTCAGTTCTAGTTCAGTTCTAGTTCAGTTCTAGTTCAGTTCAGTTCTAGTTCAGTTCTAGTTCAGTTCTAGTTCAGTTCTAGTTCAGTTCTAGTTCTAGTTCAGTTCTAGTTCTAGTTCAGTTCTAGTTCTAGTTCAGTTCTAGTTCTAGTTCAGTTCTAGTTCAGTTCTAGTTCAGTTCTAGTTCAGTTCTAGTTCAGTTCTAGTTCAGTTCTAGTTCAGTTCTAGTTCAGTTCTAGTTCAGTTCTAGTTCAGTTCTAGTTCAGTTCTAGTTCAGTTCTAGTTCAGTTCTAGTTCAGTTCTAGTTCAGTTCTAGTTCAGTTCTAGTTCAGTTCTAGTTCAGTTCTAGTTCAGTTCTAGTTCAGTTCTAGTTCAGTTCTAGTTCAGTTCTAGTTCAGTTCTAGTTCAGTTCTAGTTCAGTTCTAGTTCAGTTCTAGTTCAGTTCTAGTTCAGTTCTAGTTCAGTCTAGTTCAGTTCTAGTTCAGTTCTAGTTCAGTTTCTAGTTCAGTTCTAGTTTCAGTTCTAGTTCAGTTCTAGTTCAGTTCTAGTTCAGTTCTAGTTCAGTTCTAGTTCAGTTCTAGTTCAGTTTAGTTCAGTTCTAGTTCAGTTCTAGTTCAGTTCTAGTTCAGTTCTAGTTCAGTTCTAGTTCAGTTCTAGTTCAGTCTAGTCAGTCTAGTTCAGTTCTAGTTAGTTCTAGTTCAGTTCTATTTCAGTTCTAGTTCAGTTCTAGTTCAGTTCTAGTTCAGTTCTGGTTCAGTTCTAGTTCAGTTCTGAGTTCAGTTCTAGTTCAGTTCTAGTTCAGTTCTAGTTCAGTTTCTAGTTTCAGTTCTAGTTCATTTCTAGTTCAGTTCTAGTTCAGTTCTAGTCAGTTCTAGTTCAGTTCTAGTTCCGTTCTAGTTCAGTTCTACTTCAGTTCTAGTTCAGTTCTAGTTCAGTTCTAGTTCAGTTCTAGTTCAGTTCTAGTTTCAGTTCTAGTTCAGTTTTAGTCAGTTTTAGTTCAGTTCTAGTTCAGTTCTAGTTCAGTTCTAGTTCAGTTTTAAAAGGTAGGTAGAGATGAACAGAGACACATCAATGCCGATTCGTTATTGATTATTAAAACGTTTTACTGTGTGACTATACCCATTAACATCTACAGAGAGATTTACCTTTAATTCTGTACCGTAAGTGTGGCTGGTCTTCGTCCGTTAACAGATTCGTTCACAAATACATACACCGTAGATACCATTTATATGTAAATTGTATATGAATGTTAGTTTTTTATAAAATAAAGATTTTTCATTTGTTGCTTTTTTGCTTGCAATATATTCATAATAAAAATTTATAAAACTGCAGCTTTAAGCAGTCATGTATAAATTTTTGATATGATTGCAAGGATTAATTTATGTATATGAAATATTTCGAAAGGAAAATAAAAGTTTTAATACATAAGAAATACATGTGTTTTTTTTAGGAATATGTGTATGTGTGTGTATGTTATATTGGTGCAAAATTTATTCTAATTTAAATATTATGTTAAAATTTTTTAAGAAAATAAATTGTTTAATATTGTGGCAAAAACAGCAGTTTGTCTTAGTTATATATGGATATTTTTGTTAAATTTAAGCACATGAATGAAACAGAGTGTAAAATAAGAATTATTTGGAAATAGAAATATAATTTTCACAAATTTTTAGTTATTTTATATTATGAAAAATGTTTTACTATTTGCTTGCTAATTTAAATTAAAGAATTTTAAAAATAAATACACATTATTTTGCTGATGTCTGCAAACCAGATTTTAACATCCATCAAAAAATCATCATGTTCGTTTACTATATGATTTAATTTCTGTGTAAAATATCAAAAAATAGGTCAAGTGTAAAGATAATTTCTTTATAATTAAATTCATATACTACGTTATAATAACACACACAATTGTTGCCCTTAATTTTTCATTTTGTAAATAAATTTATCAAGAAGAATAACAAAACTATACAATACTTTTTATTGCTGTTACAATTTTATAATATTTTTTACCTCAACAATTTGCAATAGTATGTATGTGTAAGGGTATGGTTTGAGTATGTATTGCTGCTACAAACCCACATGGTTTTCGTTTTGCAAGTGTAAAATTGTTTTATTTTATTTTTTATGCATTATTAAAATCTACACTTACATAGCACTTATTGTTATTTATTGCAACTTATTTCTTGCAACATGCACTTCAGTAATTTTTTAAAATTATTTTTTTACATAAATTGTTAGTTTTAGTTTTATTTAAAGGTTTTTGGCTTTATAATAAAAATAATATTTAGTTTCGGTTTTGAAAAACTGCTTAAACATTTGTTTGTAAGAATGGGAAGCATAAACATGAATCAGTAAAGAAAGGAATATGAACGGCAGTATCATATTTTCAGTCCTTTAAATGTCCAGGTCCGAGTGGCATAACTTAGAATCCAGGCACAAAATTTGTTTTCTAGACTAGACCATAGCCTAGACTATGGACTAGACTAGACTAAACTATAGACTAGACTATAGACTAGACATAGAATAGACTATAGATAGACTATAGAATAGACTATAGAATAGACTGTAGACTAGACTATAGACTAGACTATAGAATAGACTATAGAATAGACTATAGAATAGACTATAGACTAGACTGTAGACTAGACTATAGACTAGACTATAGACTAGACTATAGACTAGACTATAGACTAGACTATAGACTAGACTATAGACTAGACTATAGACTAGACTATAGACTAGACTATAGACTAGACTATAGACTAGACTATAGACTAGACTATAGACAAGACTATAGACTAGACTATAGACTAGACTATAGACTAGACTATAGACTAGACTATAGACTAGACTATAGACTATAGACTAGACTATAGACTAGACTATAGACTAGACTATAGACTAGACTATAGACTAGACTATAGACTAGACTATAGACTAGACTATAGACTAGACTATAGACTAGACTATAGACTAGACTATAGACTAGACTATAGACTAGACTTTAGACTAGACTATAGACTAGACTATAGATAGACTAGACTATAGACTAGACTATAGACTAGACTATAGACTAGACTATAGACTAGACTATAGACTAGACTATAGACTAGACTATAGACTAGACTATAGACTAGACTATAGACTAGACTATAGACTAGACTATAGACTAGACTATAGACTAGACTATAGACTAGACTATTAGACTAGACTATAGACTAGACTATAGACTAGACTATAGACTAGACTATAGACTAGACTATAGACTAGACTATAGACTAAACTATAGACTAGACTATAGACTAGACTATAGACTAGACTATAGACTAGACTATAGACTAGACTATAGACTAGACTATAGACTAGACTATAGACTAGACTATAGACTAGACTATAGACTAGACTATAGACTAGACTATAGACTAGACTATAGACTAGACTATAGACTAGACTATAGACTAGACTATAGACTAGACTATAGACTAGACTATAGACTAGACTATAGACTAGACGACTATGACTAGACTATAGACTAGACTATAGACTAGACTATAGACTAGCCTATTGACTAGACTAAAGACTAGACTATAGACTAGACTATAGACTAGACTATAGACTAAACTATAGACTAGACTATAGACTAGACTATAGACTAGACTATAGACTAGACTATAGACTAGACTCTAGACTAGACTATAGACTAGACTATAGACTAGACTATAGACACTAGAGCTATAGACTAGACTATAGACTAGACTATAGACTAGACTATACACTAGCTATAGACTAGACTATAGACTAGACTATAGACTAGACTATAGACTATACTATAGCTAGACTATAGACTAGACTATAACTAGACTATAGACTAGACTATAGACTAGGCTATAGACTAGACTATAGACTAGACTATAGACTAGGCTATAGACTAGACTATAGACTAGGACTATAGGACTATGCTATAGACTAGACTATAGACTAGATAGACTAGACTATAGACTAGACTATAGACTAGACTATAGACTAGACTATAGACTAGACTATAGACTAGACTATAGACTAGACCTATAGACTAGACTATAGACTAGACTATAGACTAGACTATAGACTACTATAGACTAGACTATAGACTAGACTATAGACTAGACTAGACTAGACTAAGACTATAGACTAGACTATAGACTAGACTATAGACTAGACTATAGACTAGACTATAGACAAGACTATAGACTAGACTATAGACTAGACTATAACTAGACTATAGACTTGACTATAGACTAGACTATAGACTAGACTATAGACTAGACTATAGACTAGACTATAGACCAGACTATAGACTAGACTATAGACCAGACTATAGACTCGACTATAGACTAGACTACAGACTAGAGACTATAGAATAGACTATATACTAGACTATATACTAGACTATAGAGTAGACTTCAGACAGAGACTATAGAATAGACTATAGACTATACTATAGACTAGACTATAGACTAGACTATAGACCTAGACTACACACTAGACTATAGACTAGACTATAGACCAGACTATAGACTTGACTATAGACTAGACTATAGACTAGACTAGACTAGACTAGACTAGACTAGACTAGACTAGACTAGACTAGACTAGACTAGACTATAGACTAGACTATAGACTAGACTATAGACTAGACTATAGACTAGACTATAGACTAGACTATAGACTAGACTATAGACTAGACTATAGACTAGACTATAGACTAGACTATAGACTAGACTATAGACTAGACTATAGACTAGACTATAGACTAGACTATAGACTAGACTATAGACTAGACTATAGACTAGACTATAGACTAGACTATAGACTAGACTATAGACTAGACTATAGACTAGACTATAGACTAGACTATAGACTAGATTATAGACTAGACTATAGACTTGACTATAGACTAGACTATAGACTAGACTATAGACTAAACTATAGACTAAACTATAGACTAGACTATGGACTAGCCTTTAGCCTAGACTCTATACTAGACTATACCCTAGACTATAGATTAAACTAGACTATAGACTAGACTATATACTAGACTATAGACTAGACTATAGACTAGACTATAGACTAGACTATAGACTAGACTATAGACTAGACTATAGACTAGACTATAGACTAGTCTATATAGTCTATATAGACTATAGACTAGACATCTAAGAAATTTGTTAATTACAGTTTAAAGAATTATAAATATTACATATATATAGCTACCTTTTAGTCTTCTTTATTTAGTATCAGTGGCCAAATAAATTGTTCAGTAGAGAACACAAAAACAATGAAAATATTATAACAGTATTTGTGTCATTTCAATTGTATAACAATGTACGCTAAAGGACATTTAGTGTCCTTAACATTTTCTTCATGCAAAAGTTCTTAAGTGAAACTTAAGGCTACACCTTTGGTGGTTAGTTTTTTTACCTTATAAATGAAATACATGTGTATTTGAAATAAAATAAATAATATACTCCATAATAGAGAGAATACATAAATATCTCAAATATGTAAGAGTTTGTTAAATAATTTCAAACCTACACTTCTAAGGAATACTAAGAAACTGAAAGTTAAGTTGCTGTAGGTCGCGTTGGCAAAATTATTAATGTATTACGGGCTATAGAAGTGACACCAACAAGTGTTTGCAGCACAATTTTGCACTCATACGAACTACGACTTGTACTTGCGAGAATAAGAAAAGAAAATTTATAACCATTTATTTATTGAAGATTAAATTTATAAGGTAGAAACTTACATATATCTACTAAATAACTGTGGTCACTAGCAAAAATAGTCTAAACCGACTTAGGCGCAAATTGCTACCATTTTTACAAAAAGATCTATATTTACTTATTTGAAACATTCATTGTTAAAAATATTAATGTCAATAAAGTGATTTTTCTCGAAAGTTTAGTTTTTAATTTAGGCTATTATTGCTTGTAGCCACAGCTCAAATGCTGGTGAAGTCAATGTACAGCTATACATTTCCCAGTTTTTTCTTCATTTCTTTGGAAATACATACATATGTATGACACAAACGAAATTTTTGTAATAGAAGTTGGCTTGCTCGTGCATGCCATGTAACACAGAATCTGTTTAAAACAAATGAGTACAATTCTTTGAAAATGTCGGCAAAATAACAGAAAAAAGCATTTGAAAAAGTCGATAAACGTAACAAATTTGTCAAGGTAAAATTAAATGAGATAAATTACTCTGAACGAGGCATTCTAATGCCGACAGCTACTAAAAGTTTTAAGTTGAATTTAAATAATTTACCCAATACTACTATTGCGAGAGGAGCAACATATTATAATCTCATGCAGATGCCTATAATGCATAGAAGTAATAGTCCTAAATCTAACTTACATATAAGTCGATCCAACTGTGTCTGTTAAAACGCTGACCGAAATTTCTTTTTGTTTTAACTCAATTAAACGGATTCGATCATTTAGTTTAAATAAAGTGATTTAATTTGTAAATACAAGTGCATTTCTCCTCTGTTTGTGTTGAAAAAAATTCTTAAATCCCTAAAAGATATGCTTTAATATTGTTTGCAAAACTGCACAAAATATTATGCAATTAATCGATTTTAATTCGGGTAGTTTTTAGTTTTTTGTGACACACACTATTTTGTTCAAATTAAAACAATAAAGCACAGACAGTTGTGGGCAAAAATATAATAACAAAGATTTACCAAAGATATACTAGACTATAGACTAGGCTATAGACTAGACTAAAAGCTAGACTAGACTATAGACTAGACTTAGACTATAGACTAGACTTAGACTAGACTATAGACTAGACTATAGACTAGGACTATAGACTAGACTATAGACTAGACTATAGACTAGACTATAGACTAGACTATCTAGGACTAGACTATAGACTAGACTATAGACTAGACTATAGCACTAGACTATAGACTAGACTATAGACTAGACTATAGACTAGACTATAGACTAGACTATAGACTAGACTATAGACTAGACTATAGACTAGACTATAGACTAGACTATAGACTAGACTATAGACTAGACTATAGACTAGACTATAGACTAGACTATAGACTAGACTATAGACTAGACTATAGACTAGACTATAGACTAGACTATAGACTAGACTATAGACTAGACTATAGACTAGACTATAGACTAGACTATAGACTAGACTAGACTATAGACTAGACTAGACTATAGACTAGACTAGACTATAGACTAGACTATAGACTAGACTATAGACTAGACTATAGACTAGACTATAGACTAGACTATAGACTAGACTATAGACTAGACTATAGACTAGACTATAGACTAGACTATAGACTTGACTATAGACTAGACTATAGACTAGACTATAGACTAGACTATAGACTAGACTATAGACTAGACTATAGACTAGACTATAGACTAGACTATAGACTAGACTATAGACTAGACTATAGACTAGACTAGACTATAGACTAATAGACTACTAATAGACTAGACTATAGACGAGACTATAGACTAGACTATAGACTGACTATAGACTAGACTATAGACTAGACTATAGCACTACACTATAGACTAGACTATAGACTAGACTATAGACTAGACTATAGACTAGACTATAGACTAGACTATAGACTAGACTATAGACTAGATATAGACTAGACTATAGACTAGACTATAGACTAGACTATAGACTAGACTATAGACGAGGACTGTAGACTAGACTGTAGACTAGACTATAGACTAGACTATAGACTAGACTAGACTAGACTAGACTAGACTAGACTGGAGACTAGACTGTAGACTAGACTGTAGACTAGCCTATAGACTAGACTAATAGACTAGACTAAGACTATAGACTAGACTAGACTATAGACTAGACTAGACTAGACTAGACTATAGACTAGACTATAGACTAGACTATAGACTAGACTATAGACTAGACTATAGCTAGACTATAGGACTAGGACTTAGACTATACTATAGACTAGACTCTAGACTAGACTAATAGACTAACTATAGACTAGACTATAGACTAGACTATAGGACTAGGACTATAGACTAGGACTATAGACTAGACTATAGACTAGGACTATAGACTAGACTATAGACTAGACTATCGGAATAGACTATAGACTAGGACTATAGACTAGACATAACTAGACTAGACTCGATATAGACTAGACTAGCTTTAGACTATAGACTAGACTATAAGACTAGACTATAGGACTAGTACATGCTAGACTATAGAACTATAGACTAGACTATCGACTAGACTATGACTAGACTATAGACTAGACTATGACTCGACTATAGACTAGGACTATGGACAAGACTATAGCCTAGACTCTATACTGGACTATAGTCTAGACTATAGACTAGTATATAGATTAGACTTTAGACTAGACTATAGGCGAGACTATAGACTAGACTATAGACTAGACTATAGACTAGACTATAGACTAGACTATAGACTAGACTATAGACTAGACTATAGACTAGACTATAGACTAGACTATAGACTAGACTATAGACTAGACTATAGACTTGACTATAGACTAGACTATAGACTAGACTATAGACTAGACTATAGACTAGACTATAGGCTACACTATAGACTAGACTATAGACTAGACTATGGACAAGACTATAGCCTAGACTCTATACTGGACTATAGCCTAGACTATAGACTAGTATATAGATTAGACTTTAGACTAGACTATAGGCGAGACTATAGACTAGACTATAGACTAGACTATAGACTAGACTATAGACTAGACTATAGACTAGACTATAGACTAGACTATAGACTAGACTATAGACTAGACTATAGACTAGACTATAGACTAGACTATAGACTAGACTATAGACTAGACTATAGACTAGACTATAGGCTAGACTATAGGCTAGACTATAGACTAGACTATAGCCTAGACTCTATACTGGACTATAGCCTAGACTATAGACTAGTATATAGATTAGACTTTAGACTAGACTATAGGCGAGACTATAGACTAGACTATAGACTAGATTATAGACTAGACTATAGACTAGACTATTGGCTAGTATATAGTTTAGGCTAGACCATAGACTAGAAGAACTTATATAATATTAAACCACTCCCTCCTCCACTGTCTGAAGAACACTTCTGCTCTATTTTTGAGCAATTTTGTGCATTTTCGTTGTTTTTCCCATCAATTAAATTTTCCTGTTTTCTTTTTATTTCCTTACTAACAATAACAACATCGACAACAAAAACAATCTACTACATTCATTTTAACAACCAAATATCATTTAGTGGTTGGAGAAATTGTTGTATAAATGTTCAAATAAAAACTCTACTCCATGACCATTAACCTCTATGACCATTAAGAAGATCAATTACACAAATAAATACAATCACTAAAATTCACTTCAAAATGGAAAACAAATAAACTACAGCAGCAACAAAAAACCAACAACAATAAAAACTATGGTAAAAGGCATTAAAACTAAAAATGAATTTGTAACAGTTGGTATAACCAATACACCATTTTCGATATGCTGATGCTGTTGGTAAAAGAGAGATAGAAATAATAAGCTTTCTGTTGTTTGTAGTGCTTTTTGTAATTGTATTAGTTTACCTTTAAATTAAATGCAAATGAACAAATACCAATAACACAATTGTACAAATACTTAGAAAATGTTATATAACTCGGCAAATGGTTTCACAGTGCACGGAATAAGTGGAACAACATGAAGTTAGTATTTGAAAGTGAACAGTGGTAACCATAGTCATGACTGCAGTCAAGTCCATGGTCTTATCTATTGTCCAAACTTTAGACGGGAGTGAAGCTTTGTCTATATTCTGTATTAGAGTTTGAGCAATAGTATCATCTATAGCCTGGACTATAGTATAGTCCATGATCTGTACTATAGTCCCGTCTGGACCATAGTTTCATTTATAGACTAAACTATAGTGTCGACTATTTAATGGCTTATAGTCTTTTTATATTCACTTTTAGGAAAATTTCAAAAATTTAATTTTTACCTTCCATTACTCTAATCCCCACTGTGTTATGTTTAATTGACGCTGTTTAATAGAAAAAATGGCAAAAAGGAAAAGTTAGTTGACGTTAAAAGCTAATGACCAATTCATGCTAAAGTATAACATTTCATTCTTTCTTTTTTTTTGCTCTTTTCTTTTTTTTCAAATTTTTTCTAGTTATTCAATTTGTTCGCTTTGACATTCTATGCATTTGTGTTTGTTGGTAGTTTTATATTTTTCATAAAATACTTACAAAGCTTTTATTTTGGCTCAACCAGCAATAAGAGTTAATAAAAACTTTTTAAATGAAACGGCTGCTGAAAACATTTTTTGTTGTTCAAGGTAAAAGCAATATTTGCTAGTATGTAGTATGAAGTTTTTAATAAGAATTTAATAAAATTTAAAGGATAAAATTTTGCCACAGAATTTTGTAATAAATATAAGTTTATTTTTATAAGGATATGTTATCCTTTAATATTCTTTAATTATCAATTAAAGTTCATCTCTTCATTGGACAAAGCTTTATTACTTATTAAAGTATCTTAAATTTCAACAAAAATAATTAAAAGCTTAACTTTGATGTAGAGCATATTCTGCTTCTTCTTTTATATGTAGTTTTTGTTGCCTACACTTTAGGGATTACGTTTAATTGAAATGTGTAGCATAGTTTTAATCTGTCTACTCAATGCTATTCGAGTGTAAATAATTTCAATTTTACCTGAAGTGGTACATACATTATATTTTTTTCGTAGTATGTGTATTTTTTGTCTTAGCTTTGTAGGGAGTAAAATGTGAGCTAAAATTTTTCGATTAAATCAGTTTAACTGTTAGATAAAAATTAGCTTATAAGTTTAATTACGAATTGTTGAAAGCAAAAAGTCCATAACTGATCTAGAACTGAACTAGAACTGAACTAGAACTGAACTAGAACTGAACTAGACTTGAACTAGAACTGAACTAGAACTGAACTAGAACTGAACTAGAACTGAACTGAACTGAACTAAACTGAACTAGAACTGAACTAGAACTGAACTAGAATGAAACTGAACTTAACTAGAACGACTAGACTGAACTGAACTGAACTATAACTGAACTAAGAACTGAACTAGAACTGAACTAGAACTGAACTAAAACTGAACTAGAACTGAACTAGACTGAACTAGAACTGAACTAGAACTGAACTAGAACTGAACTAGAACTGAACTAAACTGAACTATAACTAACTGAACTGAACTAGAACTGAACTAGAACTGAACTAGAACTGAACTAGACTGAACTAGAACTGAACTAGAACTGAACTAGAACTGACGACACTAGAACTGAACTAGAACTGAACTAGAACTGAACTAGAACTGAACCTAGAACTGAACTAGAACTGAACTAGAACTGAACTAGAACTGAACTAGAACTTAACTAGAACTGAACTAGAACTGAACTAGAACTGAACTAGAACTGACTAGACTGAACTAGAACTGAACTAGAACTGAACTAGAACTGAACTAGAACTGAACGAGAACTGAACTAGAACTGAACTAGAACTGAACTAGAACTGAACTAGAACTGAACTAGAACTGAACTAGAACTGAACTAGAACTGAACTAGAACTGAACTAGAACTGAACTAGAACTGAACTAGACTGAACTAGAACTGAACTAGAACTGAACTAGAACTGAACTAGAACTGAAACTAGAACTGAACTAGAACTGAACTAGAACTGAACTAGAACTGAACTAGAACTGAACTAGAACTGAACTAGAACTGAACTAGAACTGAACTAAACTGAACTAGAACTGAACTAGAACTGAACTAGAACTGAACTAGAACTGAACTAGAACTGAACTAGAACTGAACTAGAACTGAACTAGAACTGAACTAGAACTGAACTAGAACTGAACTAGAACTGAACTAGAAACTGAACTAGAACTGAACTAGAACTGAACTAGAACTGAACTATACTAGAACTGAACTAGAACTGAACTAGAACTGAACTAGAACTGAACTAGAACTGAACTAGAACTGAACTAGAAACTGAACTAGAACTGAACTAGAACTGAACTAGAACTGAACTAGAACTGAACTAGAACTGAACTAGAACTGAACTAGAACTAAACTAGAACTGAACTAGAACTGAACTAGAACTGAACTAGAACTGAACTAGAACTGAACTAGAACGGAACTAGAACTGAACTAGAACTGAACCTAGAACTGAACTAGAACTGAACTAGAACTGAACTATGAACTGAACTAGAACTGAACTAGAACTGAACTAGAACTGAACTAGAACTGAACTAGAACTGAACTAGAACTGAACTAGACACTGAACTAGAACTGAACGAGAACTGACGAGAACTAACGAGAACTGAACTAGAACTGAACTAGAACTGAACTAGAACTGAACTAGAACTGAACTAGAACTGAACTAGAACTGAACTAGAACTGAACTAGAACTGAACTAGAACTGAACTAGAACTGAACTAGAACTGACGAGAACTGAACTAGAACTGAACTAGAATGAAACTAGAACTGAACTAGAACTGAACTAGAACTGAACTAGAACTGAACTAGAACTGAACTAGAACTGAACTAGAATGAACTAGAACTGAACTAGAACTGAACTAGAACTGAACTAGAACTGACTAGAACTGAATTAGAACTGAACTAGAAATGAACTAGAACTGAACTAGAACGAACTAATTTAAAAACTTTTGTTAGGATTTTTAACAAACTTTTTCGTATTTTCCTAAATCATGTTTTCCAGTCAATTTAAATTAATTTGTCTTTAAACGAAATCCCTGGCATACATTTTATAATAAATTAATATCACACAACTGAATACGTGGGAATTACAGCATACTTTTGTGCGGGTTTTATAATGAATTATGCTTTTAGAAGTATTAAATGGAATGTCTGCTTTGTTTTCTTTCTCTCTATTCATTTTGATTTGTAATAAATTTCCAGCTTATAATCCACATGAATTTATTTAAATGAAAAAAATATATATAAAGAGAAAAACACAGCATTTGAAAATAGAACAAATTGGTCCAGTTTTTGAAAAAAAATTCCTTTGTAAAAATATATTTGCATTTAATTTGCTAAAAAATTGTGATATTTTAGCTTAAATAAAATCTAAAAATAAGCATAGACAAAATACATGAAGTAAGATAATGGTTTTAATACAAATGCATATATTTAGGGGCAAAAAAGTATTTTTTTGTAGGACTTTACAATTATTTTAAATTATTCACATTTATTTTAGAGAAATTTTCAGTTATACTCTACAACATATTTTCTTAATTACTGCTACAAATTAAAGATTCAAATATTGTAAAATGGAAAATAGAAATTTTCCACCAAAGTTTTTATTTACAAAAATTTTATAATAAATCCTAATTTACCTTTTTATTTATAGAAATAACGAAAACCTTTTAATTTTACAAGAAAAATTCAACTTTTTCATACCTTTAAATAATTATTTTGTTAAAAAAGAAATGTTGCAAAACTTAAATCAGACAAATGTTGCAGACTTTTAGGAAAAAAGGTAGAAAAAAACAAAACTATATTTTCAAACTCCACCATACCTTATTTAAGCTTTATTTGCTTAAAAATTTTACAGAAAAACTACAGCATACTTTTGAGGATTGTCGTCTAACAAGTGCAACAGCAAACATTTTTTCTGTAGCATACTTTACAAAAACTTAGACAGTCTAAAGTGAAGCGGAATAATGCTGTTCTATTCTACTCAATGTAGTATTTCACTCTATACATTAATGCACAAAACTTGTAGCATACTTTTAGGTTTAGTTGTCTTTTTTGTATAGAATTTAGTGTATAATAAAAAAATCAACAAAATATGAATGAAACAGGAAAATAAGTTTGACAATACTATCGTAACTTAGTGTTTGGTATCCTTGTTGTTACTGTTGTTGTTTTAAGTGTGTCACAGAGAAAAAGTTTGTTTTTGTATATTAGTTTAAGAATTTAAGAAGATTTACAAAAATTTGTCTTTTATGTTTTGGGTTTGACAAAAAATAGATGCTATGATAGTTAAATTTTAAATTGCTTTGATGTTATTGTTATGTTTAAAGCATTAAAGTTGTAAGGAATTTATTTGACAAAATTCTTTTCTTAGAAATGCTTAAATAGTAAAGGTAAATTTGTCCTTATTTGGAATTAGTCAACTTATAACAAATGTCTATTGAAAACATTCATTGAATTCAACCAAGTGCTTTCCATCAGTTTCATGCTTATAAATTACCCAGTTTTAAAAAATCAAAACTAGAACTGAACTAAAACTGAACTAAAACTGAAACTAGAACTGAACTAAAACTGAACTAGAACTAAACTAGAACTGAACTAGAACTGAATTAGAATTGAACTAGAACTGAACTAGAACTGAACTGGAACTGATACTAGAACTGAACTAAGAACTGAACTAGAACTGAACTAGAAACTGAACTAGAACTGAACTAGAACTGAACTAGAACTGAACTAGAACTGAACTAGAACTGGAACTAGAACTGAACTAGAACTGAACTACAACTGAACTAGAACTGAACTAGAACTGAACTAGAACTGAACTAGAACTGAACTAGAACTGAACTAGAACTGAACTAGAACTGAACTAGAACTGAACTAGAACTGAACTAGAACTGAACTAGAACTGAACTAGAACTGAACTAGAACTGAACTAGAACTGAACTAGAAACTGAACTAGAACTGAACTAGAACTGAACTAGAACTGAACTAGAACTGAACTAGAACTGAACTAGAACTGAACTAGAACTGAACTAGAACTGAACTAGAACTGAACTAGAACTGAACTAGAACTGAACTAGAACTGAACTAGAACTGAACTAGAACTGAACTAGAACTGAACTAGAACTGAAACTAGAACTGACTAAACTGAACTAGAACTGAACTAGAAACTGAACTAGAACTGAACTAGAACTGAACTAGAACTGAACTAGAACTGAACTAGAACTGAACTAGAACTGAACTAGAACTGAACTAGAACTGAACTAGAACTGAACTAGAACTGAACTAGAACTGAACTAGAACTGAACTAGAACTGAACTAGAACTGAACTAGAACTGACTAGACTGACTAGAACGAACTAGAACTGAACTAGAACTGAACTAGAACTGAACTAGAACTGAACTAGAACTGAACTAGAACTGAACTACAACTGAACTAACTGAACTAGAACTGAACTACACTGAACTAGAACTGAACTAGAACTGAACTAGAAACTGAACTAGAACTGAACTAGAACTGAACTAGAACTGAACTAGAACTGAACTAGAACTGAACTAGAACTGAACTAGAACTGAACTAGAACTGAACTAGAACTGAACTAGAACTGAACTAGAACGAACTAGAACTGAACTAGAACTGAACTAGAACTGAACTAGAACTGAACTAGAACTGAACTAGAACTGAACTAGAACTGAACTAGAACTGAACTATAACTGAACTAGAACTGAACTAGAACTGAACTAGAACTGAACTAGAACTGAACTAGAACTGAACTAGAACTGAACTAGAACTGAACTAGAACTGAACTAGAACTAGAACTGAACTAGAACTGAACTAGAACTGAACTAGAACTGAACTAGAACTGAACTAGAACTGAACTAGAACTGAACTAGAACTGAACTAGAACTGAACTAGAACTAAACTAGAACTGAACTAGAACTGAACTAGACTGAACTAGAAACTGAACTAGAACTGAACTAGAACTGAACTAGAACTGAACTAGAACTGAACTAGAACTGAACTAGAACTGAACTAGAACTGAACTAGAACTGAACTAGAACTGAACTAGAACTGAACTAGAACTGAACTAGAACTGAACTAGAACTGAACTAGAACTGAACTAGAACTGAACTAGAACTAAACTAGAACTGAACTAGAACTGAACTAGAACTGAACTAGAACTGAACTAGAACTGAACTAGAACTGAACTAGAACTGAACTAGAACTGAACTAGAACTGAACTAGAACTGAACTAGAACTGAACTAGAACTGAACTAGAACTGAACTACTGAACTAGAACTGAACTAGAACTGAACTAGAACTGAACTAGAACTGAACTAGAACTGAACTAGAACTGAACTAGAACTGAACTAGAACTGAACTTAGTCTCATCTATTTCTGGACTTGAGAATAAGGTATATAAGCTTGACAAATATTAACTACATCATCTTCTATATCATTAATTGGTTAAATATAATTCTATTTCTTTATGTTTAATAATCATTTATGTAAACTTTCTTAAAATCTTAGATTACGTCTTTAAAACTAATCCCAATATTTATTTAAATTTCGAATGTTTTTAATATTTTCTTAAGATATTTTTTCTAGAGTTTTATGCTTTTAATACCATTGTTACTTAAGGCCATATATCTGTGTTATTTTACGTATTTTTAACTGAAAAACTTTTCTTTTCTTTATTATTATTCTTATTATTGCCTTTATTACATTACTGTTTTTCTGTAAAATATTTCGTTTACTTATTGCATGTTGCTCAGACATGTTATTATACGCATATTATTTTCTTTTTTATAGCATTTTGTATATAAAAAATGTATAGTATGTATGTATGTGTGTGTATGTATTCCTGTTCATGGTTTGAAGGTCGGTCTTCTAAAAACATTTTTCCATTTTATGTAAATTTAATAAGGCCAAAGTAGAACGTAAAAAACAAATTTGAACTTCATAGCATACAGTAGGGCATAATTTCAATTATTATTTATAGCAATAATTAAGGGTTTTGCTAGACTTTTTTTTGTATTCGACTACAATAGAAAATTGGAATGTGAAGCAAGGTCAGACTAATAATCAAATTATAATTAATTTGTTTTTAATAAAGACAATGAAGTGTTTGCAGAAAAAAAAACAATTTAAAAGTTTTTCAATTAGGACTAATAATTGTTAGGTGTTAGTTTTTGTGACGTCTACTTTTAGGGTTTTGTTAGAAAATTAATTAATAAGGTTTTTTTTTTTCGTAGCATTAACCAAAACTAATTTTGAAGTCCTTTGTAGGCGTAAATAAAATTAACTATTTTGGGTTTAAATTTTTAAGTTTCTTAAATTTTTTATTCCACTTGAACAATATTCGTTCAATAAATCATATTTTGAATTTAATGCCCAATTTTTCTTTCATTATTTAACATTTCCTACTTCCGTTAAATCAAAATTAATTTCAACACTAATAAGTTTGAACAAACTGTCAGTTTTCAAGCCAACTCAAATAAATACCTATAGTACATTTTTAAAAAACCACATTTCACTACTCCTAACCTCCCACTCGCTTTCATCCTAAGACATTTTTCTGTTGTTTTTTTTTGTACATTTCTTATAAAATTTTTCTCATTTGATGGCACAGGATATCTGGTAATCACATAAAATCTAATAGAACAAGACAATATAACAAATGACATTAAATCTTAAAGAGACAAGTACATAAGAGTACAAGTACAACTGAACTGAAGTGAAATTCTGTGTGTGTAAATATAAAGGACATCATCATACAACATGAATCTTTTAAGAAAATACATAGGAGAAACAGCAAAAAATGTATGTATGTATGTAGGAAAAGTAAAAAAACAGCAAAATAATAATACAAGATAATGCAGATAAAACATAAGTAAAGTAGACAGTAGAATATTGATTGTGCCGCAGGCTAATGTAAAGAGAAATGTGGATATGATTGACAGGGTATTCATTTTATATAGCAAACAAAAGGTTGTTAAACTTTTAAGGGTTTACAGGCCTAAAAATATGCAATAAAAATGGTTTTGAAAAGAAAAACTGATAAAGTGTATTTATTTAAATAGATAGGTTATTAAGTTAGTTAGTTAATTAGTAGTTAGTTAGTTAGTTAGTTAGTTAGTTAGTTTAGTTAGTTAGTTAGTTAGTTAGTTAGTTAGTTAGTTTAGTTAGTTAGTTAGTTAGTTAGTTAGTTTAGTTAGTTAGTTAGTTAGTTAGTAGTTAGTTAGTTAGTTAGTTAGTTAGTTAGTTAGTTAGTTAGTTTTAGTTAGTTAGTTAGTTATTAGTTAGTTAGTTAGTTAGTTAGTTAGTTAGTTAGTTAGTAGTTAGCTTAGTGTAGTTAGTTAGTTAGTTAGTTAGTTAGTAGTAGTTAGTTAGTTAGTTAGTTAGTAATTAGTTAGTTAGTTAGTTTAGTAGTTAGTTAGTTAGTTAGTAGTTAGTTAGTAGTTAGTTAGTTAGTTAGTTAGTTAGTTAGTAGTTAGTTAGTTAGTTAGTTAGTTAGTTAGTTAGTTAGTTAGTTAGTTAGTTAGTTAGTTAGTTAGTTAGTTAGTTAGTTAGTTAGTTAGTTAGTTAGTTAGTTAGTTAGTAGTTAGTTAGTTAGTTAGTTAGTTAGTTAGTTAGTTAGTTAGTTAGTTAGTTAGTTAGTTAGTTAGTTAGTTAGTAGTTAGTTAGTTAGTTTAGTTAGTTAGTTAGTTAGTTAGTTAGTTAGTTAGTTAGTTAGTAGTTAGTTAGTAGTTAGTTAGTTAGTTAGTTAGTTAGTTAGTTAGTTAGTTAGTTAGTTAGTTAGTTAGTTAGTTAGTTAGTTAGTTAGTTAGTTAGTTAGTTAGTTAGTTAGTTAGTTAGTTAGTTAGTTAGTTAGTTAGTTAGTTAGTTAGTTAGTTAGTTAGTTAGTTAGTTAGTTAGTTAGTTAGTTAGTTAGTTAGTTAGTTAGTTAGTTAGTAGTTAGTTAGTTAGTTAGTTAGTTAGTTAGTTAGTTAGTTAGTTAGTAGTTAGTTAGTTAGTTAGTTAGTTAGTTAGTTAGTTAGTTAGTTAGTTAGTTAGTTAGTTAGTTAGTTAGTTAGTTAGTTAGTTAGTTAGTTAGTTAGTTAGTTAGTTAGTTAGTTAGTTAGTTAGTTAGTTAGTAGTTAGTAGTTAGTTAGTTAGTTAGTTAGTTAGTTAGTTAGTAGTTAGTTAGTTAGTTAGTTAGTTAGTTAGTTAGTTAGTTAGTTAGTTAGTTAGTTAGTTAGTTAGTAGTTAGTTAGTTAGTTAGTTAGTTAGTTAGTTAGTTAGTTAGTTAGTTAGTTAGTTAGTTAGTTAGTTAGTTAGTTAGTTAGTTAGTTAGTTAGTTAGTTAGTTAGTTAGTTAGTTAGTTAGTTAGTTAGTTAGTTAGTTAGTTAGTTAGTAGTTAGTTAGTTAGTTAGTTAGTTAGTTAGTTAGTTAGTTAGTTAGTTAGTTAGTTAGTTAGTTAGTTAGTTAGTTAGTTAGTTAGTTAGTTAGTTAGTTAGTTAGTTAGTTAGTTAGTTAGTTAGTTAGTTAGTTAGTTAGTTAGTTAGTTAGTTAGTTAGTTAGTTAGTTAGTTAGTTAGTTAGTAGTTAGTTAGTAGTTAGTAGTATGTTAGTTACGTGCTTTCATTGCGAACAGTCGAGTTTTTTAATTGCTCTCTACATTTTCCTTAAAAAAAGTGTTTACAATAAAACCTATAGTCTTTAAAATATATAATTCCTTAAATCTTATGTTTGCTGAACAAATTAAAATAAACAGCTACTAATAATTGTGTTTTTTAAATAAATAAAATAACTTTAAAACAATACAAAACAAAACAGTAGAAAATTAAACATAAAAGCATAACAAATAATTAAAACAAAAACAAAAATGAGTCTGTGCTCTCAATGTAATAATGAATTGTCGTTGAAATTCGTTAAGTGTTATGGATGTAACTCTCCTTATCACTTTTCGCCTTGTTGCTCTCTATCCGAAAAAACTTATGCAACTATGGCAGTTGATAGAAGAGCCGAATGGAGATGCCATAGATGCAAAACAAGAAAAGCATCAACCAACAGCAACAACGCATATCACGTATTCTACGATGATAGACATCCAACAACAAATCAACAAAAACAACAACGGGATGATGACGATGGGAATTGAAAACGATGCGTCTAAACGCTTCAAAGATTCCCTCTCCCTAAGTGATGTCAACAACAGTGTTTGCCTAGTAAAAACTGACGTAAATGAGCTAAAATCTGATGTTTCAACTCTAAAAACTGATGTCTCAACAGTGAAAATAGACACAGTTGATATAAAAACATTTATGCAACAACTTTCAATTTCAATAACCAAAAACAATGAAACAAACTCAAACATCGAAACTGCTCTTAACACTATCACAACTACCCTTTCAACTCTTACCTCTCAAGTGAGTGGGCTTACCAATCAAGTCAGTGAGCTCTGCGAAAGTAACAAGGAAAAAGAAAAAGAAATGCAAGAAATGAGGGAACACATCAATTCGTTAGAGCAACAATTACTCTCTAAAAACATTGAAATTAAAAATATACCAAACGAGAACATTCGCCCAAATGATGCCGTAAAAATGATCGCGACATCTCTCAACGTAGAAATCAATGATATCGACATAAGTAACTCTTACCAGCTAAAAAAATCTAAAAATATTATTGTAGAGTTTACCACTCTATCTAAAAAGAAAGAATTGCTGGGTAAAATAAAACGCCATAGGGTAGAATCCAATATATTTACTGGTGACGGTGGCAACAAAAAGTTCGTTTATATAAACGATCAATTAACCCCAAATAACCGCCGCCTACTTTGGCAGGCAAAAACAAAGGCCAAAGAATCAAATTGGAAGTTTGTCTGGGTGAGAAATGGTCATATTTTTGCCAAAAAAAATGATATTTCGCACCCAATCGTTGTAAACAATACTGCTGATATTGAATTAATAACATCAGCAATTTAAATCTCCCAAATTCGTGTCCCCAAATAAAATAAAAAATCATGAACACAATAAAATCAATAGAAAACTTTAATCAAATAGATAAAAAATTACTAAGTTATCCCACTACAATAATTTATATGAATATCCGTTCACTTCGGCTAAACTTCACACCATTCTTAGCATCTATACATAACATCATAAACAGCTTAAATTTTATTATTCTTGTCGAAACAAACATAACAAATAGCGAAAATAATATTTATAAAATAAATGGTTTCAACTCTTACTTCTTAAATAGAGATGGCAGAGGAGGGGGGATAGCGTTATACGTCAGAGAGTCAATCACACACACGAACATTTCTTTAAAAACAAACTTTTTGAAACAATTCAAATAAATGTAAACAATGACAACAAAACCTATTCCCTCATCAGCATATACAGACCGCCAAAAACCAATGTAAAAGAATTCATAATAGAACTCGACAAAATAATAAACACAATAAAGAACAAGCAAGATGTTGTTATTATTGGCGATATTAATATCGATATTTTAATGCAAAATCTAACAACAACAAAATACAAAGATATGTTGTCGTCGAATGGACTGAAATGCATAATTAATGAAAGCACAAGAGAAGACATAAACAAAAAAACAAGTACATGCATCGATCACCTTCATGTACGCAGCAATCAGAAAACAACAACACACGCATCAATTGTGAGAACAAGTATCTCTGACCACTACGCTCTTTTCTGTTGTGTATATGAATCTGAAGAAAAACAAACAAAAGAAAACCAGAGTGACCCAACTATTTTATGTCCGCGTGCCAACATAAGTAAATACAAAGTAAATAAATATATTAGTGAAACAAATTGGAATGTCGCAATTCAACAAAACTTAAACGCGAGTGATTTATTTACGAAAATTTACGAAGAATTTAATAACATATATGAAAAATCAAAAACCAAAAACACAAATATTAAAAAGAAAAGAAAAGTGAATCCGTGGTTAAACGAATATTTATTAAACTGTTGTAACATAAGGGATAAACTTTTTAACAAGTGGAGAAATAACAAGAACAACAAAAACTATGAAAACGAATATAAAAAATTCAGAAATATACTAAATAAAAAACTAAACTATGCTAAAAATAACTACTACAAAGCGAAATTCATAGAAAACAGAAATGATATGCGAATTACATGGCAATTAATAAATGAGTTAACCGGTAAACAAATTAACAATATTGATAAGACAATTCTTAATAACTTTAAATGTGAAAATATATCGGCAATAGCAAATAACTTTGCAATAAACTTTAATAAAAATGTCAAAAATATTCTACATAAATGCAATATAAATACACTGCACTATAATAAACCAAGAATTACTAACTCAATGTATATGCAACCAACAAACGAGGAAGAAATTTTTTATATTTTAAAAAACTTAAACGCGAAGAAAGGCGCAGGTATAGATGGTATTAGGCCAAAAGATGTCAAAGCGAACGCTGCAGTGTTAACACCAATCATCACAGCATTTGTAAATTCCAGCATCAACAGCGCAACTATTCCAACTATGTTAAAAACGTCAATAATACGGCCAATTTTTAAAAACGGCACTAAAAACGATTACAACAATTATAGACCAATAGCGATATTATCAATCATTGAAAAGATACTTGAGGAAATAATAGTCCGAAGACTCAATAGCTTCCTGGAAAAGTATAAAGTTCTCAATCCCAATCAATATGGGTTCCAAAAGGGCAAAAACATTAACAAATTATTGGGAAATTTTGCACACTACATAAACAAATGCCTTAGCGAAAATTACCAATGCCTAGCTTTGTTCATTGATTTCAGCAAAGCTTTCGATACTCTTTCACATAAGCATTTACTAGACATCTTGGAAAGAAATGGAATAAGGGGCAATTGCCTGATTTGGTTTAAAAACTACTTGGAACTCAGAACTTATAGAGTAAAAATCTCAAATTGCTTAAGTGATCAGTCTTCATCGTATGACAATGGTGTACCCCAAGGTTCAAAACTTGGTCCAATCCTCTATCTACTTTATGCTAATGATATGATAAACGTTCTCAAAAGTAGCAAAACCTTTGCCTACGCAGATGATACTGCAATCATAATATCAAACAAAACAACTGAAGATGCAAACAGAATTATGCAAAATGAACTGGACATCGTGACAAAATGGAGCCATGATAATGGCCTCGTTATTAATGCATCTAAAACAAAGCTCATGCACATCAAACCAAACCATCTTCCAAATAAAGAAATTATACTTAAATTTCACAACAACCAGTGCCTACACAACCCCACATCTTCTTCAGCAGACAAATGCACAACAATTATAGAACAAGTTAAAACATATAAGTATCTAGGTGTTTACGTTGATGATAAATTCAAATGGCTTCCACACATACAAGACCTATGCAAAAAGCTCAGGAAATCTTCTTACAGTCTTTTCCATCTAAGTAATTGTACAACTTTTACTGTCCTGAAACAAGCTTACTTTTCGTTAGTAGAATCCTATATACGACACGGGATTACAGCCTGGGGTAGCTCCCCATACTGTAACAGTATACAACAAACACAAAACCGTATTCTAAGAATCCTCTTAAAAAATCATCAGCACCAATACCAGCCCCAAATACCCGTGAACAACCCGGTCGTCGAGCATTACAGACACATTGAAAGAAACAGTACAAACACAAACTTAAACATCACGAGCACAAATACCATTTTCATCAACACAAATATAGTCGACGAAGATAACGCAAACAACAACATGACTACAACCGATAGAAACACATGTCTAAACCCACATGTCAACATTGCTACAAACAACAACACAAACCTACGCAACACAATAAATGTCAACACAAACTCCAACTTAAATATGAATACCACCAGTCTTGTCTCAAAGCTGAAAGTTTTAAACGTCAGAAATCTATACTACAACGCAATGGTCAACGAATTCCACAACGACAGTAGATTTCTCTCACCAATTGACCACACTTATAACACCAGGCGCCGAAAAGAAGGAAGATATAAGGTTGAACGCTTCCGAAACAATTATGGGAAAAACAGCCTAGATGTCGCACTACCAACAATATATAACAAAATTCCCACAAATATATTAAATACTCCAAATTTTCACAAAAGAAAAAAGTTACTGAAATGTTATTTTTTAACTCGCAATGAATTTATGAACAAATGTCATGTATTATACTAAGTTATCATATCCTGCAGATAAGCCTAATGGCTTCGCGGGATTATATTAATGTAAGTTATAAGAAATTTGTAAATGAAATTTTTTAAAAATGCAAATAAAATAATTAAAAAAAAAAAAAAAAAAAAAAAAAAAAAGTTAGTTAGTTAGTTAGTTAGTTAGTTAGTTAGTTATTAGTTCGTTTAGTTCGTTCGTTGTTTCGTGTTCTTCGTTTAGTTCGTTCGTTCGTTCGTTATTTCTTCGTTCGTTCGTAGTTCGTTCGTTCGTTCGTTCGTTATTTCGTTCGTTCTTTCGTTTCGTTAATTCGTTCGTTCGTTATTTTTCGTTCGTTCGTTCGTTCGTTCGTTAGTTCTTTCGTTCTTTCGTTCGTTCGTTCGTTCGTTCGTTCGTTCGTTCGTTACGTTATCGTTCGTCGTTCGTTCGTTCGTTCTTACCGTCGTTGTTCGTTCGTTCGTTCGTTCGTTAGTTCGTTCGTTCGTTGTTCGTTCGTTATTGTCGTGTCGTTCGTTTCGTGCGTTCGTTCGTTCGATTCTTCGTTTTTCGTTCGGTTAGTTTCGTTCGTTCGTTCGGTTTCGTTCGGTCGTTCGTTCTTCGTTCGTGTCGTCGTTCGTTCGTTCTTTCGTTCGTTGTTCGTTCGGTTCGTTTCGTTCGTTAGTTCGTTTCGTTCGTTCGTTCGTTCGTTCGTTCGTTCGTTCGTTCGTCGTTCGTTCGTTCGTTCGTTCGTTTCGTTCGTTCGTTCGTTCGTTGTTCGTTCGTTCGTTCGTTCGTTCGTTCGTTCGTTCGTTCGTTCGTGGTCGTTCGTTCGTTCGTTCGTTCGTTGTTGTTCTTCGTTTCGTTCGTTCGTTCGTTCGTGTTCGTTCGTTCGTTCGTTCGTTCGTTTTCGTTCGTTCGTTCGTTCGGTTCGTTCGTTCGTTCGTTCGTTCGTTTCGTTCGTTCGTTCGGTTCGTTCGTTCGTTCTGTTCTTTCGTATCCGTTCGTTCGTTCGTTCGTTCGTTCGGTTCGTTCGTTCGTTCGTTCGTTCGTTCGTTCGTTCGCTCGTTCTGTTCGTTCGTTCGTTCGTTCGTTAGTTTCGTTCGTTCGGTCGTTCGGTTCGTTCGTTCGTTCGTTCTGTTCGTTCCGTTCGTTCGTTCGTTCGTTCGTTCGTTCGTGTCGTTCGTTCGTTATCGTTCGTTCGTTGTTCGTTCGTTCGTCGTTCTTCGTTCGTTAGTCGTTTCGTTCGTTCGTTCGTTAGTTCGTTCGTTCGTTCTTTCGTTCGTTCTTCGTTAGTTCGTTCGTTCGTTTCGTTCGTTCTTTTCGTTCGTTCGTTATTCGTTCGTTCGTTCGTTCGTTCGTTCGTTTCGTTCGTTCGTTATTTAGTTAGTTCGTTCGTGTCGTTCTTTCGTTCTTTGTTCGTTCGTTGTTCGTTAGTAGTTCGTTAGTTAGTTTAGTTAGTTAGTTAGTTTAGTTAGTTAGTTTCGTTAGTTAGTTAGAGTTTTTTTGTTCTCCCGCAATCCACTTCTTTACCAGCGTCTTTGCCGGGAATCGAGTTCAAGACCACAGGACTGACGGACGGAACCAGACTACCTACTGGAAACACAAAATAGACAAGTCTAGACTATAGAATAGATAAGAATGCAGAGAGATTTTATATCGACGCGAGAAGATGCTGTCGAGGTTGTGGAAGACAATATTATCGAGACTATAAGAGTGTCTATTGTCTAGACTATAGACACTACAGTCGACATTATAGAGGAGAATATACCGACTATGAACAAAGCTATAGTCCTCACTATAGACAGCAGCTGACTATAAACTTTAATATAGGCCAAAATCTAGTATATAAACTATTATCTAGTTTTCAGTATGGACTATTTTAATATCAAAAATATGTACATTAAACTAGTCCTAATATTATGCATGACTTTTCAAATCTCTACCAACTTAAGGTCTGGCCCTGAAGTATGCCACACATTTTGTTTTTATTAATCCACCAGTATATAGAAGTTATTCTTGAATAACAAATTTCTTGTAATTTTATAAATCTCATAAATAAAACTATGACTATTACATTTTAGTTTTAAAACATTATACATTTATATTTGTAGCTATTTTAAAGTGTTCCATTCTATATTCAATAATCTACAGAAAATCACATTATGCGTTTAAGATCTGTTATAAAACAAAATTATAAAAAA